>NC_060187.1:2624801-2809801 GCF_021184085.1 Oncorhynchus gorbuscha | reverse complement strand
TTACGATATTTTTTGCGATAATGATGAATCAGCTATGTTATTTTGGGGGGAGGTGCTACAAAATATTAAATAATAGCTCATCAGCATTGCGCTAAACTGAGTGAGCTTAGCCGTGAATGGTCCTTGCGCGCACCAAAAAAAAAGTGTCAACGGAAGCCAGTTTGAATTTGGCTTCAGACCAATCACATCACAAGCCAGATGACAGAGAAAAATGTGAATTGTTGCATCTGGCTAACTAGCCCTTTCCTAAATTATCCATGGAGGGAGGGAGATATATGGACTATTACTTAGTTCTCCGTACTGGCCAATGATTATAATGGCGATTCTGATCCAACCATTAATTCATACATTGTTGTGCCTTTGGCCTGAGAGGATGGAAGTTCAATATGTAGCTAGATGTAGAAGGCTAATGTTAACTAGCTAGCCTGGTGCATCGTTGCTCGTGAAAGGAAGTTAGGCTAGCTATAGCAAGTATTTTAGCCAGGATGTCTAGGACAACAAAAAAGTAAAAGTGTGTCCTGTATGACAGAGTGATAGAATGGTACCATGAGAGAGAGAAGGATGGCATTGGTGTTTCTCTACAAGTAGAGAACACACACACACACACACACACACACACACACACACACACACACACACACACACACACACACACACACACACACACACACACACACACACACATACATACATACATACATACATACATACATCAGTTCCATGGACAGCCACATCATTTTTAGCTTACGTCGATTGATCTAATACTTTTTGTGGTATCTTTTAGTTGTTACTGTATGAGACTAAACAGAGGTGATTAGATGATGTTGAAATGTTGAAGTTGAAATGGTGCTGGAATAGTAGAGGCAGGTCCTGTTTTCTTTGGCGGTTAACTCTCTGTACTTCTAAATTAAATAGTGGTTTATAAGTCAGAAAACGTCGGTAACATTATCTTGCTTGACCAATGCTGTAGGTCTGTTTGTTAAATGCAATATGTTTTGTGGACTTCACCAGACAGAGATTTGCTCTCGAGTGTTTTAAATGAAAACAAATGTGTGGTTGAATTTATTCTGCCACTGTGTCTTCTATTGTCTTCGGCCTTCAGGCCTACCGTATATATCACTGTGTCTTCTATTTTCTTCGGCCTTTAGGCCTACAGTATATATCACTGTGTCTTCTATTGTCTTCGGCCTTTAGGCATATATTTTGGGGTGGCAGCGTAGTCTAGTGGTTAGAGCGTTGGACTAGTAAACGTGAAAGGTTGCAAGTTTGAATCTCTGAGCCTGACATGGTACTAATCTGTTGTTCTGCCCCTGAACAAGGCCCCTGAACAAGGCCCCTGAACCCACTGTTCCTAGGCTGCCATTGAAAATAAGAATTTGTTCTTAACTAACTTGCCTAGTTAAAAAAAAAGGTTAAAGGTTAAAAATATATATATAATGGTGGCAAGCAGTGGAGGATGGTACATAACAATGTCTGGAAAGGAGCCAATGGAATGGCATCAAATTCAAGGAAACCATGTGTTTGATGTATTGGATTGGATTCCATTCCAGTATTGTATTGGATTCCACTCCAGTATTGTATTGGATTCCACTCCAGTATTGTATTGGATTCCATTCCAGTATTGTATTGGATTCCACTCCAGTATTGTATTGGATTCCACTCCAGTATTGTATTGTATTGGATTCCATTCCAGTATTGTATTGGATTCCACTCCAGTATTGTATTGGATTCCACTCCAGTATTGTATTGTATTGGATTCCATTCCAGTATTGTATTGGATTCCATTCCAGTATTGTATTGGATTCCACTCCAGTATTGTATTGGATTCCACTCCAGTATTGTATTGGATTCCATTCCAGTATTGTATTGGATTCCACTCCAGTATTGTATTGGATTCCACTCCAGTATTGTATTGGATTCCACTCCAGTATTGTATTGGATTCCATTCCAGTATTGTATTGGATTCCACTCCAGTATTGTATTGTATTGGATTCCACTCCAGTATTGTATTGGATTCCATTCCAGTATTGTATTGGATTCCATTCCAGTATTGTATTGGATTCCACTCCAGTATTGTATTGTATTGGATTCCATTCCAGTATTGTATTGGATTCCACTCCAGTATTGTATTGGATTCCATTCCAGTATTGTATTGGATTCCACTCCAGTATTGTATTGGATTCCATTCCAGTATTGTATTGGATTCCACTCCAGTATTGTATTGTATTGGATTCCACTCCAGTATTGTATTGTATTGGATTCCACTCCAGTATTGTATTGGATTCCATTCCAGTATTGTATTGGATTGGATTCCACTCCAGTATTGTATTGTATTGGATTCCATTCCAGTATTGTATTGGATTCCACTCCAGTTGTGTATTGTATTGGATTCCACTCCAGTATTGTATTGTATTGGATTCCATTCCCGTATTGTATTGGATTCCACTCCAGTATTGTATTGGATTGGATTCCACTCCAGTATTGTATTGTATTGGATTCCACTCCAGTATTGTATTGGATTCCACTCCAGTATTGTATTGGATTCCATTCCAGTATTGTATTGGATTCCATTCCAGTATTGTATTGGATTCCACTCCAGTATTGTATTGGATTCCACTCCAGTATTGTATTGGATTGGATTCCACTCCAGTATTGTATTGTATTGGATTCCACTCCAGTATTGTATAGGATTCCATTCCAGTATTGTATTGGATTCCATTCCAGTATTGGATTGGATTGGATTCCACTCCAGTATTGTATTGTATTGGATTCCACTCCAGTATTGAATTGTATCGGATTCCACTCCAGTATTGTATTGTATTGGATTCCATTCCAGTATTGTATTGTATTGGATTCCACTCCAGTTTCGTAGTGGATTCCATTCCAGTATTGTATTGGATTCCATTCCAGTATTGTATTGGATTCCACTCCAGCATTGTATTGGATTCCACTCCAGTATTGTATTGTATTTGATTCTATTCCAGTATTGTATTGTATTGGATTCCACTCCAGTATTGTATTGGATTCCACTCCAGTATTGTATTGGATTCCATTCCAGTATTGTATTGGATTCCACTCCAGTATTGTATTGGATTCCACTCCAGTATTGTATTGGATTCCACTCCAGTATTGTATTGGATTCCACTCCAGTATTGTATTGTATTGGATTCCACTCCAGTATTGTATTGGATTCCATTCCAGTATTGTATTGGATTCCACTCCAGTATTGTATTGGATTCCACTCCAGTATTGTATTGGATTCCACTCCAGTATTGTATTGTGTTGGATTCCATTCTAGTATTGTATTGGATTCCATTCCAGTATTGTATTGGATTGGATTCCACTCCAGTATTGTATTGTATTGGATTCCACTCCAGTATTGAATTGTATCGGATTCCACTCCAGTATTGTATTGTATTGGATTCCATTCCAGTATTGTATTGTATTGGATTCCACTCCAGTTTCGTAGTGGATTCCATTCCAGTATTGTATTGGATTCCATTCCAGTATTGTATTGAATTCCACTCCAGCATTGTATTGGATTCCACTCCAGTATTGTATTGTATTTGATTCTATTCCAGTATTGTATTGTATTGGATTCCACTCCAGTATTGTATTGGATTCCACTCCAGTATTGTATTGGATTCCATTCCAGTATTGTATTGGATTCCACTCCAGTATTGTATTGGATTCCACTCCAGTATTGTATTGGATTCCACTCCAGTATTGTATTGTGTTGGATTCCATTCTAGTATTGTATTGGATTCCATTCCAGTATTGTATTGGATTCCACTCCAGTATTGTATTGGATTCCACTCCAGTATTGTATTGGATTCCATTCCAGTATTGTATTGGATTCCATTCCAGTATTGTATTGGATTGGATTCCACTCCAGTCTTGTATTGTATTGGATTCCACTCCAGTATTGAATTGTATCGGATTCCACTCCAGTATTGTATTGTATTGGATTCCATTCCAGTATTGTATTGTATTGGATTCCACTCCAGTTTCGTAGTGGATTCCATTCCAGTATTGTATTGGATTCCATTCCAGTATTGTATTGGATTCCACTCCAGCATTGTATTGGATTCCACTCCAGTATTGTATTGTATTTGATTCTATTCCAGTATTGTATTGTATTGGATTCCACTCCAGTATTGTATTGGATTCCACTCCAGTATTGTATTGGATTCCATTCCAGTATTGTATTGGATTCCATTCCAGTATTGTATTGGATTCCATTCCAGTATTGTATTGGATTCCATTCCAGTATTGTATTGGATTCCATTCCAGTATTGTATTGGATTCCATTCCAGTATTGTATTGGATTCCATTCCAGTATTGTATTGGATTCCATTCCAGTATTGTATTGGATTCCATTCCAGTATTGTATTGGATTCCATTCCAGTATTGTATTAGATTTCATTCCAATATTGTATTGGATTCCATTCCAGTATTGTATTGGATTCCATTCCAGTATTGTATTGGATTCCATTCCAGTATTGTATTGGATTCCATTCCAGTATTGTATTGGATTCCATTCCAGTATTGTATTGGATTCCATTCCAGTATTGTATTGGATTCCGCTCCAGCCATTACCATGAGCCTGTCTTCCCCAATTAAGGTGCCACCAACCTCCTGTGGGTCAAATAGAGCAAACAACACACAGTTTGTAATACAGATTATTTTTTGTGTCTTCCCTGGTGATTTTACCCACACGCTGAACCTGGTGCCATGAACTCAATATTAGGAGGTGATAAATAAATGATATACTCACGGAAAGCTGTGACTACGCTCTCTGTAACTAAAACAACCATAGTTGCTTTGAAAACTGTATTTTTCCTGCGATTGTATTTTGAGCAACAGTCATATGTGCTTGTGCTTGTCAGAATGCATCTCAGTGGGGAGAGGAAGTGGGAGTGGCCAAACAGGGTCAGGCAGAAACTTTCAATGCAGGAATCAACATAATGTATAGGCTTATTACTGTTGACCAAACAATGGTTCTAGAACCATCTACAGGAACGTTGTGCAGCAAAAAAAAATCACTGAAAATTACAGATGTAATCAAAATACTCTGGTAAAGAAGAAGGTAATGTCATGTCGGTTATTTCCAGTTTATCGTCCCAGTTCGATTTTGGAGGTTCTTTTCTGTAGCTAGAAGGAAGCAATTTAGTCCAGCACCTGCCTCCCTCACCTTCCTCACAGAGGTCCCTGATCTGTCTTTCTCGCTCTCTTACGTTCTCTCTCTCTCTCTCTCTCTCTCTCTCTCTCTCTCTCTCTCTCTCTCTCTCTCTCTCATCTATCAGTATATGTCTCACCTCTGCCTGAGTTGGGGTGAAGAACAGGGGGAGGAGGAGGAGGAGGAGAGAGGTGCACGGGGCAGGGCAGGGTAGAATAATTTGAAGGAATGTGGTAGTAACAGTGTCAGGAGAAAGGCAGGATATCGTAGCCTAATCAGCCGATTGAACATCCTGATAAAGCTGTGATCAGCTGAGCGTGGCAGACACAGCACTGTAAGGACAGGCACCCTAATAGAGGCACCCTATTCCCTATAAAATGCACTACAGGGGCTCTGGTCAAAAGTAGTGCACTATATAGGGAATAGGCAGGGTATCATTTGGGACACACACAGGGAGAGAGAGAGAGAGAGAGGCATATCTTAGAGTTTGGATAAAGTTTAGGACATAGCCAGGAGACTCCGTGCTCACAGCAGAGCTCAGCTGATCACTGATATCCTGCCTCTTTCGACATGTTGAGGTGTGGCTCAGCTCCATTTGCATCCTCACAGCAGAATACACCTATTGAATCAAATAATGATTAGTGAGTTGTTTAGTCTCACCAGATGGCCTCTGGTTAGTGAGTTGTTTATCCTCACCAGATGGCCTCTGGTTAGTGAGTTGTTTAGCCTCACCAGATGGCCTCTGGTTAGTGAGTTGTTTATCCTCACCAGATGGCCTCTGGTTAGTGAGTTGTTTATCCTCTGGTTAGTGAGTTGTTTATCCTCACCAGATGGCCTCTGGTTAGTGAGTTGTTTATCCTCACCAGATGGCCTCTGGTTAGTGAGTTGTTTATCTTCACCAGATGGCCTCTGGTTAGTGAGTTGTTTATCCTCACCAGATGGCCTCTGGTTAGTGAGTTGTTTAGCCTCACCAGATGGCCTCTGGTTAGTGAGTTGTTTAGTCTCACCAGATGGCCTCTGGTTAGTGAGTTGTTTATCCTCACCAGATGGCCTCTGGTTAGTGAGTTGTTTATCCTCACCAGATGGCCTCTGGTTAGTGAGTTGTTTATCCTCACCAGATGGCCTCTGGTTAGTGAGTTGTTTAGCCTCACCAGATGGCCTCTGGTTAGTGAGTTGTTTATCCTCACCAGAGATGGTTTATCCTCTGGTTAGTGAGTTGTTTAGCCTCTGGTTAGTGAGTTGTTTATCCTCACCAGATGGCCTCTGGTTAGTGAGTTGTTTATCCTCTGGTTAGTGAGTTGTTTATCCTCACCAGATGGCCTCAGATGGCCTCAGATGGTCTCTGGTTAGTGAGTTGTTTAGCCTCACCAGATGGCCTCTGGTTAGTGAGTTGTTTAGCCTCACCAGATGGCCTCTGGTTAGTGAGTTGTTTATCCTCACCAGATGGCCTCTGGTTAGTGAGTTGTTTATCCTCTGGTTAGTGAGTTGTTTATCCTCACCAGATGGCCTCTGGTTAGTGAGTTGTTTATCCTCACCAGATGGCCTCTGGTTAGTGAGTTGTTTATCCTCTGGTTAGTGAGTTGTTTATCCTCACCAGATGGCCTCTGGTTAGTGAGTTGTTTAGCCTCACCAGATGGCCTCTGGTTAGTGAGTTGTTTAGTCTCACCAGATGGCCTCTGGTTAGTGAGTTGTTTATCCTCACCAGATGGCCTCTGGTTAGTGAGTTGTTTAGCCTCTGGTTAGTGAGTTGTTTAGCCTCTGGTTAGTGAGTTGTTTATCCTCACCAGATGGCCTCTGGTTAGTGAGTTGTTTAGTCTCACCAGATGGCCTCTGGTTAGTGAGTTGTTTATCCTCACCAGATGGCCTCTGGTTAGTGAGTTGTTTAGTCTCACCAGATGGCCTCTGGTTAGTGAGTTGTTTAGCCTCACCAGATGGCCTCTGGTTAGTGAGTTGTTTAGTCTCACCAGATGGCCTCTGGTTAGTGAGTTGTTTATCCTCACCAGATGGCCTCTGGTTAGTGAGTTGTTTAGTTGTTTCTCACCAGATGGCCTCTGGTTAGTGAGTTGTTTATCCTCACCAGATGGCCTCTGGTTAGTGAGTTGTTTGGCCTCTGGTTAGTGAGTTGTTTAGCCTCACCAGATGGCCTCTGGTTAGTGAGTTGTTTAGCCTCTGGTTAGTGAGTTGTTTATCCTCACCAGATGGCCTCTGGTTAGTGAGTTGTTTAGCCTCACCAGATGGCCTCTGGTTAGTGAGTTGTTTAGCCTCACCAGATGGCCTCTGGTTAGTGAGTTGTTTAGCCTCACCAGATGGTCTCTGGTTAGTGAGTTGTTTATCCTCTGGTTAGTGAGTTGTTTATCCTCACCAGATGGCCTCTGGTTAGTGAGTTGTTTAGCCTCTGGTTAGTGAGTTGTTTATCCTCACCAGATGGCCTCTGGTTAGTGAGTTGTTTAGTCTCACCAGATGGCCTCTGGTTAGTGAGATGTTTAGCCTCACCAGATGGCCTCTGGTTAGTGAGTTGTTTATCCTCACCAGATGGCCTCTGGTTAGTGAGTTGTTTATCCTCACCAGATGGCCTCTGGTTAGTGAGTTGTTTATCCTCACCAGATGGCCTCTGGTTAGTGAGTTGTTTATCCTCACCAGATGGCCTCTGGTTAGTGAGTTGTTTAGCCTCTGGTTAGTGAGTTGTTTAGCCTCACCAGATGGCCTCTGGTTAGTGAGTTGTTTAGCCTCTGGTTAGTGAGTTGTTTAGCCTCACCAGATGGCCTCTGGTTAGTGAGTTGTTTAGCCTCACCAGATGGCCTCTGGTTAGTGAGTTGTTTAGCCTCTGGTTAGTGAGTTGTTTAGCCTCACCAGATGGCCTCTGGTTAGTGAGTTGTTTATCCTCACCAGATGGCCTCTGGTTAGTGAGTTGTTTATCCTCTGGTTAGTGAGTTGTTTAGCCTCACCAGATGGCCTCTGGTTAGTGAGTTGTTTATCCTCTGGTTAGTGAGTTGTTTAGCCTCACCAGATGGCCTCTGGTTAGTGAGTTGTTTAGCCTCACCAGATGGCCTCTGGTTAGTGAGTTGTTTATCCTCTGGTTAGTGAGTTGTTTAGCCTCACCAGATGGCCTCTGGTTAGTGAGTTGTTTAGCCTCACCAGATGGCCTCTGGTTAGTGAGTTGTTTAGCCTCACCAGATGGCCTCTGGTTAGTGAGTTGTTTAACCTCACCAGATGGCCTCTGGTTAGTGAGTTGTTTATCCTCACCAGATGGCCTCTGGTTAGTGAGTTGTTTAGCCTCTGGTTAGTGAGTTGTTTATCCTCACCAGATGGCCTCTGGTTAGTGAGTTGTTTATCCTCTGGTTAGTGAGTTGTTTAGCCTCTGGTTAGTGAGTTGTTTATCCTCTGGTTAGTGGGTTGTTTAGTCTCACCAGATGGCCTCTGGTTAGTGAGTTGTTTATCCTCGCCAGATGGCCTCTGGTTAGTGAGTTGTTTAGCCTCACCAGATGGCCTCTGGTTAGTGAGTTGTTTAGCCTCACCAGATGGCCTCTGGTTAGTGAGTTGTTTAGCCTCACCAGATGGCCTCTGGTTAGTGAGTTGTTTAGCCTCACCAGATGGCCTCTGGTTAGTGAGTTGTTTAGCCTCACCAGATGGCCTCTGGTTAGTGAGTTGTTTAGCCTCACCAGATGGCCTCTGGTTAGTGAGTTGTTTATCCTCACTAGATGGCCTCTGGTTAGTGAGTTTTTTATCCTCTGGTTAGTGAGTTGTTTATCCTCACCAGATGGCCTCTGGTTAGTGAGTTGTTTAGCCTCTGGTTAGTGAGTTGTTTAGCCTCTGGTTAGTGAGTTGTTTAACCTCACCAGATGGTCTCTGGTTAGTGAGTTGTTTATCCTCACCAGATGGTCTCTGGTTAGTGAGTTGTTTATCCTCACCAGATGGCCTCTGGTTAGTGAGTTGTTTAGCCTCTGGTTAGTGAGTTGTTTAGCCTCTGGTTAGTGAGTTGTTTATCCTCTGGTTAGTGAGTTGTTTAGCCTCTGGTTAGTAAGTTGTTTAGCCTCTGGTTAGTGAGTTGTTTAGCCTCTGGTTAGTGAGTTGTTTAGCCTCTGGTTAGTGAGTTGTTTAGCCTCTGGTTAGTGAGTTGTTTAGCCTCTGGTTAGTGAGTTGTTTAGCCTCTGGTTACTGAGTTGTTTAACCTCACCAGATGGTCTCTGGTTAGTGAGTTGTTTATCCTCACCAGATGGTCTCTGGTTAGTGAGTTGTTTATCCTCACCAGATGGCCTCTGGTTAGTGAGTTGTTTAGCCTCTGGTTAGTGAGTTGTTTATCCTCACCAGATGGTCTCTGGTTAGTGAGTTGTTTATCCTCACCAGATGGCCTCTGGTTAGTGAGTTGTTTAGCCTCTGGTTAGTGAGTTGTTTAGCCTCTGGTTAGTGAGTTGTTTATCCTCTGGTTAGTGAGTTGTTTAGCCTCTGGTTAGTGAGTTGTTTATCCTCTGGTTAGTGAGTTGTTTAGCCTCTGGTTAGTGAGTTGTTTATCCTCACCAGATGGCCTCTGGTTAGTGAGTTGTTTAGCCTCTGGTTAGTGAGTTGTTTAGCCTCTGGTTAGTGAGTTGTTTATCCTCACCAGATGGCCTCTGGTTAATTCACACATCACTGTCACCGTAGAAAATAACCCTGTGAGTTTTTCTTCTCATTTTACATGGGGTCCATGGGGAAATAGAATAATCTTTCTCTGTGTATTTCATTCACTTATCTGTAGGATTGTTTGCATTAGAGTAGTCCTGAGCGATTAACTGAAACGTCAGTATTTTTTGGTTGGTATTATTAAACAGCTAATCGACAAACGTCAGTTCAATTACTTTTTCAATTTATTTTAGTTCCGTGTTGTTGTTGTTTTCAATGGGGAGAACATAGACAACGGTAGATGGTTGGTGTTGTTGTTTTCAATGGGGAGAACATAGACAACGGTAGATGGTTGGTGTTGTTGTTTTCAATGGGGAGAACATAGACAACGGTAGATGGTTGGTGTTGTTGTTGTTTTCAATGGGGAGAACATAGACAACGGTAGATGGTTGTTGTTGTTGTTGTTTTCAATGGGGAGAACATAGACAACGGTAGATGGTTGTTGTTGTTTTCAATAGGGAGAACATAGACAACGGTAGATGGTTGTTGTTGTTGTTTTCAATGGGGAGAACATAGACAACGGTAGATGGGTGGTGTTGTTGTTGTTTTCAATGGGGAGAACATAGACAACGGTAGATGGCTGGTGTTGTTGTTGTTTTCAATGGGGAGAACATAGACAACGGTAGATGGTTGTTGTTGTTTTCAATGGGGAGAACATAGACAACAGTAGATGGGTGGTGTTGTTGTTGTTTTCAATGGGGAGAACATAGACAACGGTAGATGGCTGGTGTTGTTGTTGTTTTCAATGGGGAGAACATAGACAACGGTAGATGGGTGGTGTTGTTGTTGTTTTCAATGGGGAGAACATAGACAACGGTAGATGGGTGGTGTTGTTGTTGTTTTCAATGGGGAGAACATAGACAACGGTAGATGGGTGGTGTTGTTGTTGTTTTCAATGGGGAGAACATAGACAACGGTAGATGGTTGGTGTTGTTGTTTTCAATGGGGAGAACATAGACAACGGTAGATGGTTGGTGTTGTTTTCAATGGGGAGAACATAGACAACGGTAGATGGGTGGTGTTGTTGTTGTTTTCAATGGGGAGAACATAGACAACGGTAGATGGGTGGTGTTGTTGTTGTTTTCAATGGGGAGAACATAGACAACGGTAGATGGGTGGTGTTGTTGTTGTTTTCAATGGGGAGAACATAGACAACGGTAGATGGTTGGTGTTGTTGTTTTCAATGGGGAGAACATAGACAACGGTAGATGGTTGGTGTTGTTTTCAATGGGGAGAACATAGACAACGGTAGATGGTTGGTGTTGTTGTTTTCAATGGGGAGAACATAGACAACGGTAGATGGTTGTTGTTGTTTTCAATGGGGAGAACATAGACAACGGTAGATGGGTGGTGTTGTTGTTGTTTTCAATGGGGAGAACATAGACAACGGTAGATGGGTGGTGTTGTTGTTGTTTTCAATGGGGAGAACATAGACAACGGTAGATGGGTGGTGTTGTTGTTGTTTTCAATGGGGAGAACATAGACAACGGTAGATGGGTGGTGTTGTTGTTGTTTTCAATGGGGAGAACATAGACAACGGTAAATGGGTGGTGTTGTTGTTGTTTTCAATGGGGAGAACATAGACAACGGTAGATGGTTGGTGTTGTTGTTTTCAATGGGGAGAACATAGACAATGGTGGTGGTGTTGTTGTTTTCAATGGGGGTAGATGGGTGGTGTTGTTGTTGTTTTCAATGGGGAGAACATAGACAACGGTAGATGGGTTTTCAATGGGGAGTGTAGATGTTGTTGTTTTCAATGGGGAGAACATAGACAACGGTAGATGGGTGGTGTTGTTGTTGTTTTCAATGGGGAGAACATAGACAACGGTAGATGGTTGGTGTTGTTTTCAATGGGGAGAACATAGACAACGGTAGATGGTTGGTGTTGTTGTTGTTTTCAATGGGGAGAACATAGACAACGGTAGATGGTTGGTGTTGTTGTTGTTTTCAATGGGGAGAACATAGACAACGGTAGATGGGTGGTGTTGTTGTTGTTTTCAATGGGGAGAACATAGACAACGGTAGATGGTTGGTGTTGTTGTTTTCAATGGGGAGAACATAGACAACGGTAGATGGTTGGTGTTGTTGTTTTCAATGGGGAGAACATAGACAACGGTAGATGGTTGGTGTTGTTGTTTTCAATGGGGAGAACATAGACAACGGTAGATGGTTGGTGTTGTTTTCAATGGGGAGAACATAGACAACGGTAGATGGTTGGTGTTGTTGTTTTCAATGGGGAGAACATAGACAACGGTAGATGGTTGGTGTTGTTGTTTTCAATGGGGAGAACATAGACAACGGTAGATGGTTGGTTTTGTTGTTGTTTTCAATGGGGAGAACATAGACAACGGTAGATGGTTGGTTTTGTTGTTGTTTTCAATGGGGAGAACATAGACAATGGTAGATGGTTGGTGTTGTTGTTTTCAATGGGGAGAACATAGACAACGGTAGATGGTTGGTGTTGTTGTTGTTTTCAATGGGGAGAACATAGACAACGGTAGATGGTTGGTGTTGTTGTTTTCAATGGGGAGAACATAGACAATGGTAGATGGTTGGTGTTGTTGTTTTCAATGGGGAGAACATAGACAACGGTAGATGGTTGGTGTTGTTGTTTTCAATGGGGAGAACATAGACAACGGTAGATGGTTGGTGTTGTTGTTTTCAATGGGGAGAACATAGACAACGGTAGATGGTTGGTTTTGTTGTTGTTTTCAATGGGGAGAACATAGACAACGGTAGATGGGTGGTGTTGTTGTTGTTTTCAATGGGGAGAACATAGACAACGGTAGATGGGTGGTGTTGTTGTTATTTTCAATGGGGAGAACATAGACAACGGTAGATGGTTGGTGTTGTTGTTGTTTTCAATGGGGAGAACATAGACAACGGTAGATGGTTGGTGTTGTTGTTTTCAATGGGGAGAACATAGACAACGGTAGATGGTTGTTGTTGTTTTCAATGGGGAGAACATAGACAACGGTAGATGGTTGGTGTTGTTTTCAATGGGGAGAACATAGACAACGGTAGATGGTTGGTGTTGTTGTTGTTTTCAATGGGGAGAACATAGACAACGGTAGATGGTTGGTGTTGTTGTTGTTTTCAATGGGGAGAACATAGACAACGGTAGATGGGTGGTGTTGTTGTTGTTTTCAATGGGGAGAACATAGACAACGGTAGATGGTTGGTGTTGTTGTTTTCAATGGGGAGAACATAGACAACGGTAGATGGTTGGTGTTGTTTTCAATGGGGAGAACATAGACAACGGTAGATGGTTGGTGTTGTTGTTTTCAATGGGGAGAACATAGACAACGGTAGATGGTTGGTGTTGTTTTCAATGGGGAGAACATAGACAACGGTAGATGGTTGTTGTTGTTTTCAATGGGGAGAACATAGACAACGGTAGATGGTTGGTTTTGTTGTTGTTTTCAATGGGGAGAACATAGACAACGGTAGATGGTTGGTGTTGTTGTTGTTTTCAATGGGGAGAACATAGACAACGGTAGATGGTTGGTGTTGTTGTTGTTTTCAATGGGGAGAACATAGACAACGGTAGATGGTTGGTGTTGTTGTTTTCAATGGGGAGAACATAGACAACGGTAGATGGTTGGTGTTGTTGTTTTCAATGGGGAGAACATAGACAACGGTAGATGGGTGGTGTTGTTTTCAATGGGGAGAACATAGACAACGGTAGATGGTTGTCTGGCTGCGTGGCTGATACTGCCTGAGCAGAGACTTAAATGAATGAAAAATAATTATGTTATCAAATAAATATGAATAAATATTTTATGAAAGTAAAGTAAGATATGTAAATAAATAAATGGTAAATCAGTGCTAAGCAGTAATGGCCGGTCACTGCCGTCATGGGACTTTTATTCATAGTTTTATTCTGTGTTGTTACAGCGTTCCACCGACTTGTCTTGGTCAGGAAGAAGGCTGGTGATGGCTGAGGGAAGCTCTAAAATCAGTTTTATGATAATATTTAATAATGCATTTCATGTAAAAAAAATATGAAAAAAATAAATGTTTTAATCAAAAACAAAATAGATTTATGTGATTATTTTTTAATAATCTATCCGAAACGAACCCGACCTCAAAAGACAATAATCGCTCAGCACTACATTGGAGAGAAGGGAGACTCTAAGAAAGCCCCTATCAGACTGGGCTCAGACACCCCCCGCCCTACCTTAACATGCCGTGCTCTGGGCCCCTGATGGGACATCTGGTTCAGTTGAACATTGTGGTAAACGAGCCCTTGGTTTTATTTTGCACTTGATTACCTTGTCTCTAGACTTACAGTATGTTTACCTTGTCTCTAGACTTACAGTATGTTTACCTTGTCTCTAGACTTACAGTATGTTTACCTTGTCTCTAGACTTACAGTATGTTTACCTTGTCTCTAGACTTACAGTATATTTACCTTGTCTCTAGACTTACAGTATGTTTACCTTGTCTCTAGACTTACAGTATGTTTACCTTGTCTCTAGACTTATAGTATTCATATAAGAGTGATAGACAATGTTAGTGGGTTGGAAAGTACATCATAATGCTGTATCCACATAGTATGGGTTTTAGATTATTACATGTTGCTAATTTAGCAGAGTTACTAGCTCTCTCTGAGCTGTTTTGGAGGCAGGGGGAGGCAGTAAGGCATTGTGGTGAAAGGGGGGAGGCAGTAAGGCGTTGGGGTGGAAGGGGGAGGCAGTGGGGTGGAAGGGGGAGGCAGTGGGGTGGAAGGGGGAGGCAGTGGGGTGGAAGGGGGAGGCAGTGTGTCAGTGGGGTGGAAGGGGAGGCAGTGGGGTGGAAGGGGGAGGCAGTGGGGTGGAAGGGGGAGGCAGTGGGGTGGAAGGGGAGACAGTGTGTCAGTGGGGTGGAAGGGGGAGGCAGTGGGGTGGAAGGGGGAGGCAGTATGTCAGTGGGGTGGAAGGGGGAGGCAGTATGTCAGTGGGGTGGAAGGGGGAGGCAGTATGTCAGTGGGGTGGAAGGGGGAGACAGTATGTCAGTGGGGTGGAAGGGGGAGGCAGTATGTCAGTGGGGTGGAAGGGGAGGCAGTGGGGTGGAAGGGGGAGACAGTGGGGTGGAAGGGGAGGCAGTATGGCAGTGGGGTGGAAGGGGGAGGCAGTATGTCAGTGGGGTGGAAGGGGGAGGCAGTATGTCAGTGGGGTGGAAGGGGGAGGCAGTGGGGTGGAAGGGGGAGGCAGTATGTCAGTGGGGTGGAAGGGGGAGGCAGTGGGGTGGAAGGGGGAGGCAGTATGTCAGTGGGGTGGAAGGGGGAGGCAGTATGTCAGTGGGGTGGAAGGGGAGGCAGTGGGGTGGAAGGGAGAGGCAGTATGTCAGTGGGGTGGAAGGGGGAGGCAGTGGGGTGGAAGGGGGAGGCAGTATGTCAATGGGGTGGAAGGGGAGGCAGTATGTCAGTGGGATGGAAGGGGGAGGCAGTGGGGTGGAAGGGGGAGGCAGTGGGGTGGAAGGGGGAGGCAGTATGTCAGTGGGGTGGAAGGGGGAGGCAGTATGTCAGTGGGGTGGAAGGGGGAGGCAGTGGGGTGGAAGGGGGAGGCAGTGGGGTGGAAGTGGGGTGGGGGGAGGCAGTGGGGTGGAAGGGGGAGACAGTGTGTCAGTGGGGTGGAAGGGGGGAGGCAGTGGGGTGGAAGTGGGGGGAGGCAGTATGTCAGTGGGGTGGAAGGGGAGGCAGTATGTCAGTGGGGTGGAAGGGGGAGGCAGTGGGGTGGAAGGGGGAGGCAGTGGGGTGGAAGGGGGAGGCAGTATGTCAGTGGGGTGGAAGGGGGAGGCAGTATGTCAGTATGTCAGTGGGGTGGAAGGGGAGGCAGTGGGGTGGAAGGGGGAGGCAGTATGTCAGTGGGGTGGAAGGGGGAGGCAGTGGGGTGGAAGGGGGAGGCAGTATGTCAGTGGGGTGGAAGGGGAGGCAGTATGTCAGTGGGGTGGAAGGGGGAGGCAGTGGGGTGGAAGGGAGAGGCAGTATGTCAGTGGGGTGGAAGGGGAGGCAGTGGGGTGGAAGGGGGAGGCAGTATGTCAATGGGGTGGAAGGGGGAGGCAGTATGTCAGTGGGATGGAAGGGGGAGGCAGTGGGGTGGAAGGGGGAGGCAGTGGGGTGGAAGGGGGAGGCAGTATGTCAGTGGGGTGGAAGGGGGAGGCAGTATGTCAGTGGGGTGGAAGGGGGAGGCAGTGGGGTGGAAGGGGGAGGCAGTATGTCAGTGGGGTGGAAGGGGAGGCAGTATGTCAGTGGGGTGGAAGGGGGAGGCAGTGGGGTGGAAGGGGGAGGCAGTATGTCAGTGGGGTGGAATGGGGAGGCAGTATGTCAGTGGGGTGGAAGGGGGAGGCAGTGGGGTGGAAGGGGGAGGCAGTGGGGTGGAAGGGGGAGGCAGTGGGGTGGAAGGGGGAGGCAGTATGTCAGTGGGGTGGAAGGGGAGGCAGTGGGGTGGAAGGGGGAGGCAGTATGTCAGTGGGGTGGAAGGGGGAGGCAGTGGGGTGGAAGGGGGAGGCAGTGGGGTGGAAGGGGGAGGCAGTATGTCAGTGGGGTGGAAGGGAGAGGCAGTGTGTCAGTGGGGTGGAAGGGGGAGGCAGTGGGGTGGAAGGGGAGGCAGTATGTCAGTGGGGTGGAAGGGGGAGGCAGTGTGTCAGTGGGGTGGAAGGGGGAGGCAGTGGGGTGGAAGGGGGAGGAAGTGGGGTGGAAGGGGAGGCAGTATGTCAGTGGGGTGGAAGGGGGAGGCAGTGTGTCAGTGGGGTGGAAGGGGGAGGCAGTATGTCAGTGGGGTGGAAGGGGGAGGCAGTGGGGTGAAAGGGGGAGGAAGTGGGGTGGAAGGGGGAGGAAGTGGGGTGGAAGGGGGAGGCAGTATGTCAGTGGGGTGGAAGGGGAGGCAGTATGTCAGTGGGGTGGAAGGGGAGGCAGTGGGGTGGAAGGGAGAGGCAGTGGGGTGGAAGGGGGAGGCAGTATGTCAGTGGGGTGGAAGGGGGAGGCAGTATGTCAGTGGGGTGGAAGGGGGAGGCAGTGGGGTGGAAGGGGGAGGCAGTATGTCAGTGGGGTGGAAGGGGGAGGCAGTATGTCAGTGGGGTGGAAGGGGGAGGAAGTGGGGTGGAAGGGGGAGGCAGTATGGCAGTGGGGTGGAAGGGGGAGGCAGTATGTCAGTGGGGTGGAAGGGGAGGCAGTATGTCAGTGGGGTGGAAGGGGGAGGCAGTATGTCAGTAGGGGATAGGTTAAGTAATCCCTCTCACCCCACCCCTAAGTTTTAGATGCACTATTGGTGACTGTCCCACTGGATGTCATAAGGTGAATGTCAGTCGCTCTGGATAAGGGCGTCTGCTAAATGACTTAAATGTAAATGTAAATGTGGGTGGAAGGGGGAGGCAGTATGTCAGTGGGGTGGAAGGGGAGGCAGTATGTCAGTGGGGTGGAAGGGGGAGGCAGTGGGGTGTGGAAGGGGGAGGCAGTATGTCAGTGGGGTGGAAGGGGGAGGCAGTATGTCAGTGGGGTGGAAGGGGGAGGCAGTGGGGTGGAAGGGGGAGGCAGTATGTCAGTGGGGTGGAAGGGGGAGGCAGTGGGGTGGAAGGGGGAGGCAGTATGTCAGTGGGGTCTCCAGAGCAGAACAGACCGATAGCGGATGGACAAACTCCACCCTCATGATGCTGTAAAAGAAAACCTAAAGGTCACAAAGCAGGTGTTGATGTTTACAGGTGTCCTAACACTGCTGTTGGGGAACCACCCAGGTGTCCTAACACTGCTGTTGGGGAACCACCCAGGTGTCCTAACACTGCTGTTGGGGAACCACCCAGGTGTCCTAACACTGCTGTTGGGGAACCACCCAGGTGTCCTAACACTGCTGTTGGGGAACCACCCAGGTGTCCTAACACTGCTGTTGGGGAACCACCCAGGTGTCCTAACACTGCTGTTGGGGAAGCACCCAGGTGTCCTAACACTGCTGTTGGGGAACCACCCAGGTGTCCTAACACTGCTGTTGGGGAACCATCCAGGTGTCCTAACACTGCTGTTGGGGAACCACCCAGGTGTCCTAACACTGCTGTTGGGGAACCATCCAGGTGTCCTACCACTGCTATTGGGGAACCATCCAGGTGTCCTAACACTGCTGTTGGGGAACCATCCAGGTGTCCTAACACTGCTGTTGGGGAACCAGGCAGGTGTCCTAACACTGCTGTTGGGGAACCATCCAGGTGTCCTAACACTGCTGTTGGGGAACCATCCAGGTGTCCTAACACTGCTGTTGGGGAACCAGGCAGGTGTCCTAACACTGCTGTTGGGGAACCATCCAGGTGTCCTAACACTGCTGTTGGGGAACCATCCAGGTGTCCTAACACTGCTGTTGGGGAACCATCCAGGTGTCCTAACACTGCTGTTGGGGAACCAGGCAGGTGTCCTAACACTGCTGTTGGGGAACCATCCAGGTGTCCTAACACTGCTGTTGGGGAACCACCCAGGTGTCCTAACACTGCTGTTGGTGAACCACCCAGGTGTCCTAACACTGCTGTTGGGGAACCATCCAGGTGTCCTAACACTGCTGTTGGGGAACCACCCAGGTGTCCTAACACTGCTGTTGGGGAACCACCCAGGTGTCCTAACACTGCTGTTGGGGAACCACCCAGGTGTCCTAACACTGCTGTTGGGGAACCACCCAGGTGTCCTAACACTGCTGTTGGGGGACCACCCAGGTGTCCTAACACTGCTGTTGGGGAACCACCCAGGTGTCCTAACACTGCTGTTGGGGAACCACCCAGGTGTCCTAACACTGCTGTTGGGGAACCACCCAGGTGTCCTAACACTGCTGTTGGGGAACCACCCAGGTGTCCTAACACTGCTGTTGGGGAACCACCCAGGTGTACTAACACTGCTGTTGGGGAACCACCCAGGTGTACTAACACTGCTGTTGGGGAACCACCCAGGTGTCCTAACACTGTTGTTTCAGGAGCCATGCACCCTCCGAAACACGACCCCGCCAAGCCGCACTGCTTCTTGACACACTGCTCGCTTAACCCGGAAGTCAACCACGCCAATGTGTCGGAGGAAACACCGTACACATGGCGACCGGAGTCAGCATGCATACACCCTGCCCGCCACAAGGTGTCGCTGGAGTGCAATGGGACAAGGATATCCCAGCCGTCCAAACCCTCTCCCGAGCCCCTGACGACGCTGGGCCAACTGTACACAGCCCGGGATCGAACCCGGTTCTGTAGTGATTCCTCTAGCCCTGCAGAGGAACCGCTGTGTCACTCGGGGAGGTCCCAATTCAGCGTAGTTGACCGAGTGTGACACACATTGGATGGCAGGTGACGTAAGGAATCCCTTTGATAGGATAAAGTAATCCTTCTCACCCCCCCCTTTAAGATTTAGATGCACTATTGTAAAGTGACTGTTCCACTGGATGTCATAAGGTGAATGCACCAATTTGTAAGTCGCTCTGGATAAGAGCGTCTGCTAAATGACTTAAATGTAAATGTAAAAGGTGACTAGGCAGAAGTCAGAGGTGGTGGGTTGCAGTGTCACTAAAACAACCTCAGGATATGTGTCAAAGGTGATGGGTCAGGGTTCAAACCAAACACAATGAGCTGACATATCACTGCAAATGCCATTTCCCAGCCTTGGCTTCTGTACCGTTGGCCGTCTGTCTGTCAATATGGAGGGAAGATATCGGTCAGTCTCAAAACCAGGTCTCTCTCTCTCTCTCTCTCTCTCTCTCTCTCTCTCTCTGCACCATGACACACGATACAGCACTAATCTAGGAGATTTAGGGAAAGGCTCTTTAAAGGGAAATTCCACCACTTTTCAACCTCATATTCATTATTTCCAGCACCAAAGTGAATTTCTATGATCTGTGCTTTAATAAATTAAAAGGATTAAAAGTAACAAAATAGTGATGTTTCAAAACCTGCAATGAGTTTCTAGCTATGAGGAGCTGGCTCTCACTACATCAGGTGGTCCTGAGGAGCTGGCTCTCACTACATCAGGTGATCCTGGGGAGCTGGCTCTCACTACATCAGGTGATCCTGGGGAGCTGCCTCTCACTACATCAGGTGGTCCTGAGGAGCTGGATCTCACTACATCAGGTGATCTTGGGGAGCTGGCTCTCACTACATCAGGTGGTCCTGAGGAGCTGGCTCTCATTACAACAGGTGATCCTCAGGAGCTGGCTCTCACTATAACAGGTGATCCTGAGGAGCTGGCTCTCACTATAACAGGTGATCCTGAGGAGCTGGCTCTCACTATAACAGGTGGTCCCGGGGAGCTGGCTCTCACTACATCAGGTGGTCCTGAGGAGCTGGCTCTCATTACAACAGGTGATCCTCAGGAGCTGGCTCTCACTACATCAGGTGGTCCTGAGGAGCTGGCTCTCACTACATCAGGTGATCCTGAGGAGCTGGCTCTCACTACATCAGGTGATCCTGGGGAGCTGGCTCTCAGTTTGGTAGGCTACCATCAGAGGCATCAGGGCTCAGTTTGGTAGGCTGTCATCAGAGGCATCAGAGCTCAGTTTGGTAGGCTACCATCAGAGGCATCAGAGCTCAGTTTGGTAGGCTGTCATCAGAGGCATCAGGGCTCAGTTTGGTAGGCTACCATCAGAGGCATCAGGGCTCAGTTTGGTAGGCTACCATCAGAGCTCAGTTTGGTAGGCTGTCATCAGAGGCATCAGGGCTCAGTTTGGTAGGCTGTCATCAGAGGCATCAGGGCTCAGTTTGGTAGGCTGTCATCAGAGGCATCAGGGCTCAGTTTGGTAGGCTACCATCAGAGGCATCAGGGCTCAGTTTGGTAGGCTGTCATCAGAGGCATCAGGGCTCAGTTTGGTAGGCTGTCATCAGAGGCATCAGGGCTCAGTTTGGTAGGCTGTCATCAGAGGCATCAGGGCTCAGTTTGGTAGGCTGTCATCAGAGGCATCAGGGCTCAGTTTGGTAGGCTGTCATCAGAGGCATCAGGGCTCAGTTTGGTAGGCTGTCATCAGAGGCATCAGGGCTCAGTTTGGTAGGCTGTCATCAGAGGCATCAGGGCTCAGTTTGGTAGGCTGTCATCAGAGGCATCAGGGCTCAGTTTGGTAGGCTGTCATCAGAGGCATCAGGGCTCAGTTTGGTAGGCTGTCATCAGAGGCATCAGGGCTCAGTTTGGTAGGCTGTCATCAGAGGCATCAGGGCTCAGTTTGGTAGGCTGTCATCAGAGGCATCAGGGCTCAGTTTGGTAGGCTGTCATCAGAGGCATCAGGGCTCAGTTTGGTAGGCTGTCATCAGAGGCATCAGGGCTCAGTTTGGTAGGCTGTCATCAGAGGCATCAGAGCTCAGTTTGGTAGGCTGTCATCAGAGGCATCAGAGCTCAGTTTGGTAGGCTGTCATCAGGGCTCAGTTTGGTAGGCTGTCATCAGAGGCATCAGAGCTCAGTTTGGTAGGCTGTCATCAGGGCTCAGTTTGGTAGGCTACCATCAGGGCTCAGTTTGGTAGGCTACCATCAGGGCTCAGTTTGGTAGGCTGTCATCAGAGGCATCAGAGCTCAGTTTGGTAGGCTGTCATCAGGGCTCAGTTTGGTAGGCTACCATCAGAGGCATCAGAGCTCAGTTTGGTAGGCTGTCATCAGAGCTCAGTTTGGTAGGCTGGCATCAGAGCTCAGTTTGGTAGGCTGTCATCAGAGCTCAGTTTGGTAGGCTACCATCAGAGGCATCAGGGCTCAGTTTGGTAGGCTGTCATCAGAGGCATCAGAGCTCAGTTTGGTAGGCTGTCATCAGAGGCATCAGAGCTCAGTTTGGTAGGCTACCATCAGAGGCATCAGGGCTCAGTTTGGTAGGCTGTCATCAGAGGCATCAGAGCTCAGTTTGGTAGGCTGTCATCAGAGGCATCAGAGCTCAGTTTGGTAGGCTGTCATCAGAGGCATCAGAGCTCAGTTTGGTAGGCTGTCATCAGAGGCATCAGGGCTCAGTTTGGTAGGCTGTCATCAGAGGCATCAGAGCTCAGTTTGGTAGGCTGTCATCAGAGGCATCAGAGCTCAGTTTGGTAGGCTGTCATCAGAGGCATCAGGGCTCAGTTTGGTAGGCTGTCATCAGAGGCATCAGGGCTCAGTTTGGTAGGCTGTCATCAGAGGCATCAGAGCTCAGTTTGGTAGGCTGTCATCAGAGGCATCAGGGCTCAGTTTGGTAGGCTACCATCAGAGGCATCAGGGCTCAGTTTGGTAGGCTGTCATCAGAGCTCAGTTTGGTAGGCTGTCATCAGAGGCATCAGGGCTCAGTTTGGTAGGCTACCATCAGAGGCATCAGAGCTCAGTTTTGGAGACTCAACAGTGACATGGAATTTGACTACGGTCTCCTGATTGCCTGTAATAAGGTTACATTTACATTTAAGTCATTTAGCAGACGCTCTTATCCAGAGCGACTTACAAATTGTCACCTTCACAGCCCTACTCATGACCTCACACCATATGACCTAGAGTTGTGACAGTTGGTACATAGGTCCCTCTTCTTACACGGAAGATATTTACCTCAAATCTGCCATGATGGATTTCCTAACATTTTGGGATTATTCTTTTTTTAAATCGGGATTTTCAACAACATATTTATGTTTTATTTTATTTTAATTATGTTATACTAAGTTGGATAGTTACATTGACCAATAAACAGCCATGTGGGCATTGTCTAGCATATACATGTGTAGACATCAGACACAGGAAAATGATATAGCAACTAAACTTGCTACGTATGTCCCAAACCCTGTCAAGACTCAACTGTCTTTAAAATGTCTTTGAGTCAATCAGTATTCAACCCCTTTGTTATGGCAAGTCACGAGTAAACATTTGTTTAACAAATCACATAACAAGTTGCAGGGACTCACTCTGTGTGCAATAATAGTGTTTAACGTGGTTTTTGAGTGGCTACCCTATCTCTGTTCCCCACACGTACAATTATCTGTAAGGTCCCTGATGAGCAGTACATTTCAAACAGATTCAACCACACAGACCTGGGCGGTTTTGCAATGCGTCGCAAAGACGGGCACCTATTGGTTAAAAAAAAATGTTTAAAGCAGACATTGCATATCCCTTTGGGCATGGTGAAGTTATTAATTACACTTTGCTTTCATACAGGAAGCCCTGCCAAGGTGCTGCACGCCAAACAGCAGTGTATTGCCACACACCCACACGAGCTAACTGTATCATATCATCGCAAATCAGTGGCACTGAACGAATCGTCTACCGGACCGAATGTTTAAACGTGTTGTAGGCGAAATGTCCGTGCCAAGTTTCGGTTCCAACGGGTCTTTGCTGGAGTCTACAGAAAATGGCGTCTTGGTTGTCAAAAAGTTATAAGATAAATGATTCACACGCGGGTATAAATTACGACTAAAGGACAATAGGACAAACAAACGAGTATAAATGAGTCAACAGCTGAGTCATCCTTAAACTCTCACTTTGATGAATTAAACTTCAACTGCGCTGCTGTCCTGCTTTACAGCGCGCAGCGGAGGGACAGTGTACAGACACATGACACAGTTCTACTAAAATGTTGCAGTGTGGCTTCAGGTTTTTAAAGCTTGATAGTGGATAACCACTAAAACTGTAAAAGAAGAAACATATAGGCAGGCCTATTACAGAAACATTTGAGCAGTAGTCTAGGCTGGCTACACAACTACAATACATGTTGATTGCACCATACAGCAAATGCTGCATTCAACCGCACCGGTGATCCATGCTGTGAAACATGTTTTTAGTTTAAATGTTACAACAACCTGTAGCAACCTAAAGTCTTTGTTATTTGGATGTTATTGAAGACTTTTTGATTAGGGTCTCAGCATATTATGCACATCTGCAACCATAGCAACAAAGGTTGGACAAATATATATTTTTTGTTTTAATATGTTAAACGCTGTATACAGCATCCAATCAATGGGCAGTTTGAGCCAGGTGTACGCCCACTTTTTTTGTAAAAACAAACGTAATAGGATATGCCTGGCCACAAACTCGTGTTTTTTTTTTTAAATGGCTTTTACTTTGATTTGACACATCTGCTGTACACTAGACAAAAATATACATTTTTGGTCCTGAATACAAAGTGTTATGTTTGGGACAAATCCAATAGTACCACTATCCATATTTTTAAGCATAGTGGTGGCTGCATCGTGTTAAGGGTATGCTTGTCATCATTAAGGGCTGAGGAGTTTTTCCGGATAAAAAATAAACTGAATGGAGCTAGGCACAGGCAAAACCCTAGAGGAAAACCTGGTTCAGTCTGCTTTTCACCAGACACTGGGAGAGGAATTCACCTTTCAGCAGGACAATAACCTAAAACACAAGGCCACATATACACTGGAGATGGTTGCCATGAAGACAGTGAATGTTCCTGAGTCGACTTAAATCTACTTGGAAATCTATGGTAAGGCCTGAAAATAGTTGTCTAGCAATGATCAACAACCAATCGGACAGAGCTTGAAGAATTCAGAAAAGAATAATGGGCAAATATTGCACAATCCAGGTGTGGAAATCTCTTAGAGACTTGAAAGACTCACAGCTGTACTGACTGCCAATTTATCTTTATGGAGTATTGTGTGTAAAGATAAGAGAAGAAGAAAAAATATATATTTAATTAATTTTGAATTCAGGTTGTAACACAACAAAAATGTGTAATAAGTCAGAGGGTATGAATACTTTCTGAAGGCGGGGGAGGGGCTGGGTGGGAGGGAGGGGGGGTGGGTGGGGATGGCTGGGTGGGAGGGAGGGAGGGAGGGGTGGGGATGGGTGGGAGGGAGGGAGGGAGGGGCAGGGTGGGGTGGGGAGGGAGGGGCTGGGTGGGGTGGGGCTTGGCGGGGTGGGGTGGGGAGGGAGGGAGGGGCAGGGTGGGGTGGGGAGGGGCAGGGTGGGGTGGAGTTGGGGTGGGGAGGGAGGGGCTGGGTGGGGTGGGGCTTGGCGGGGTGGGGTGGGTTGGGGAGGGGCAGGGTGGGGAGGGAGGGGCTGGGTGGGGTGGGAGGGAGGGGCTGGGTGGGGAGGGGCAGGGTGGGGGCTGGGTGGGGATGGGGTGGTGGGGAGGGAGGGGATGGGTGGGGTGGGGAGGGAGGGGCTGGGTGGGGTGGGGAGGGAGGGAGGGGCTGGGTGGGGTGGGGAGGGAGGGGCAGGGTGGGGTGGGGCTTGGCGGGGTGGGGTGGGGAGGGGAGGGAGGGGCAGGGTGGGGTGGGGAGGGGAGGGGCAGGGTGGGGTGGAGTTGGGGTGGGGAGGGAGGGAGGGGCTGGGTGGGGTGGGGCTTGGCGGGGTGGGGTGGGTTGGGGAGGGGCAGGGTGGGGAGGGAGGGGCTGGGTGGGGAGGGGAGGGGCTGGGTGGGGAGGGGTGGGAGGGAGGGAGGGAGGGGATGGGTGGGGTGGGGAGGGAGGGGATGGGTGGGGTGGGGAGGGAGGGGCTGGGTGGGGTGGGGAGGGAGGGGCTGGGTGGGGTGGAGTTGGGGTGGGGAGGGAGGGGCTGGGTGGGGTGGGGCTTGGCGGGGTGGGGTGGGTTGGGGAGGGGCTGGGTGGGGTGGGAGGGAGGGGCTGGGTGGGGAGGGGCAGGGTGGGGCTGGGTGGGGTGGGGAGGGCAGGGAGGGGAGGGAGGGGCTGGGTGGGGTGGGAGGGAGGGGCTTGGGGGGTGGGAGGGAGGGGCTGGGTGGGGAGGGGCAGGGTGGGGGTGGGAGGGAGGGGCATGGCGGGGTGGGGTGGGGGGTGGGAGGGTGGGTTGGGGAGGGGCAGGGTGGGGTGGGGTGGGAGGGAGGGGCTGGGTGGGGAGGGGGGCTGGGGCGGGGTGGGAGGGAGGGGCTGGGTGGGGAGGGGCAGGGTGGGGCTGGGTGGGGAGGGGCTTGGCGGGGTGGGGTGGGGTGGGGAGGGGCACGGTGGGGAGGGGAGGGGCTTTGTACATAGCTATATTAGAATTAAATATTTAAGGTAATTTCATCAAACTTATGAGGGTCTCCTTGGCACTACTCCATGAGCAGGAGGGTCTTCATGTAGGCTACAGTGTCCCGCAAAAGCATCCTGTTGTCCCACATGTGGGTATTTTATATTGTATTATATTTTATATTTTATATGCGATCACCCTAATGATGACATATTCTTGTGGTAGAAATTTCACCCTGAAAATCTCTCCCTCAAAACAACAGTACTTTTTCAAATCCAATGTATTTTACTGTATACGTTGACAAATTACATTGAAACAACGTTGTTTCAACCAGTTTGTACACAGTGAGTAGTTTACCTATTACCGTTTAGAAGTAACTCAAGCTTTAATCACTGATCAACATCCTGTTGCCGAAATATGAAAATGTATTATTGATGTATTTGATTGAATTCTAATTTCTTTAAATGTCACCCCCAACAACATATTCTGTCCTGCTGATAAACTGTAAGCAGTAGTCCCCTGAAGACTGGTCCTCTGTCAGAGATTTAACCCCCTCGTCACCACAGCTGTGCTTTAATTTGTGATTATTGCGAGGATCAGGTTAAGGGCTCTGCTCCCTTTGTGCTGCTGTGTCACCAGAGTCACCTTGAGGTGACACCTTAACCACGTCACCTTATCCTTCTATTGACTAGGAGGTCTAATGTTAAAAGTCAATAGTTAGACTCGTGCCCATTCTTTCTCGTTTCTGGACTGGCTACAGAGATCATGTGGATAAGCAGACTCACCTCGGTGTCCTCAGTTACATTTGGCTTTGTGTTATAAAGGTCATTCAAGTGACTTGAAGGTTACAAACGATGAGAACAGAGTGACATTTACCTTAGTCAGCAGGATCATCACTGGACTTTTCAATATGTAGACAAATCTGAACTATTATCTACACAGCTGTCTGCTTGTCTTAAACCAGCTGTATTCTCTACACAGCTGTCTGCTTGTCTTAAACCAGTTCCATTCTCTACACAGCTGTCTGCTTGTCTTAAACCAGTTCCATTCTCTACACAGCTGTCTGCTTGTCTTAAACCAGCTGTATTCTCTACACAGCTGTCTGCTTGTCTTAAACCAGTTCCATTCTCTACACAGCTGTCTGCTTTTCTTAAACCAGCTGTATTTTCTACACAGCTGTCTGCTTGTCTTAAACCAGCTGTATTCTCTACACAGCTGTCTGCTTGTCTTAAACCAGTTCCATTCTCTACACAGCTGTCTGCTTGTCTTAAACCAGCTGTATTTTCTACACAGCTGTCTGCTTGTCTTAAACCAGCTGTATTCTCTATACAGCTGTCTGCTTGTCTTAAACCAGTTCTATTCTCTACACAGCTGCCTGCTTGTCTTAAACCAGCTGTATTCTCTACACAGCTCTCTGCTTGTCTTAAACCAACTGTATTCTCTACACAGCTGTCTGCTTGTCTTAAACCAGCTGTATTCTCTACACAGCTGTCTGTCCAGGGTTCAGGGTCCAGGGTCCAGGGCTGGGTGTGGAGCTTTAACATCTTGGGTACTGACCAGTCAGGGATATTTCTACTGGCCCGGGTTGGCCTGTCTACAGTCTAAAATTCCATGCAATGTTTTCAGTGTGCTTGTTATTAGTTTGGTACGTGTTTTACTAGCCTGTACTAAAAAAAGGTGCTAGCCTCAGGCTAGAGGGCTAGCTTAATTTCCATCCCTAGGTGACCTGTTTGGGTGTGGCTGCTGATTGCAGACGATCACTCCAGATGACTCCAGGTTATATAGGAGTGAGTATTAGTGACTGCTTTGAAAGAGTTTAACTTCGGGTCAGAGAGACTTTCCCCTTCTTGTCCTGCAGGAATAGAATTTACCCCACCTCCACCCCACTTACCCTGCACTGTCATCAACCACCCCTCCTATAATACCTCCAGCCACTCAGGTTGCAGTACTGTCTTCAATTTAGCCTAGCACTTGATAATGTTAACGTGTGAGCCTAGCTAACTACAGAACTGATTAGATACGAGCATAATGGTAACGTTTGTTTACAGTTTTTTTCACTGTCAAATCAAACTTTATTAGTCACCTGCGCCAAATACAATAAGTGTAGACTTTACTGTGAAATGCTGACTGACAAGCCCTTAACCAACAATGATAACGAGGCTGTATACAGGGGGTACCGGTTAGTAATGAGACTATATACAGGAGGTACCAGTTAGTAATGAGACTATATACAGGGGGTACCGGTTAGTAATGAGACTATATACAGGGGGTACCGGTTAGTAATGAGACTATATACAGGGGGTACCGGTTAGTAATGAGACTATATACAGGAGGTACCAGTTAGTAATGAGACTATATACAGGGGGTACCAGTTACTAATGAGACTATATACAGGGGGTACCAGTTAGTAATGAGACTATATACAGGGGGTACCGGTTAGTAACGAGACTATATACAGGGAGTACCGGTACCGCATCTATGTGCGAGGTTACAGGTTAGTCGTGGTCATTTGTAAGCTGTGTTAGCTATTCTTAAGCTATGAAAAGTACTTATCATTATATATAGCTCAAATATATCCAATTGTCAAATTAAGTTTTACTTTTTGATTTCACATGCAATTCAATATCTTATTTATCCTGTGCTTTGCCTGGCCTTCTTCACTTGTACCTCAGGCCTCGATTCAGCTCTCAGGTTCTGTCTGTATCATATACTCAATCTTAAACTTAGAAACTATTATAACTTCTCAAATGTCTTTGTTTAAATGACAAATGAAGGTTTGTGTAATAGGAGAAACAGTAAATGGCTTCAGTGAAGTGGAAATGCTCACGGCTGCAATATAGCGTTCATGTGTCATTAGCCT
Organism: Oncorhynchus gorbuscha; assembly: GCF_021184085.1. Taxonomy (NCBI): domain Eukaryota; kingdom Metazoa; phylum Chordata; class Actinopteri; order Salmoniformes; family Salmonidae; genus Oncorhynchus; species Oncorhynchus gorbuscha. The sequence goes on along the minus strand of NC_060187.1, from coordinate 2,781,274 downwards.
CTTCAGTGTGCTATTCATTAGCCTCTTCAGTGTGCTATTCATTAGCCTCTTCAGTGTGCTATTCATTAGCCTCTTCAGTGTGCTATTCATTAGCCTCTTCAGTGTGCTATTCATTAGCCTCTTCAGTGTGCTATTCATTAGCCTCTTCAGTGTGCTATTCAATAGCCTCTTCAATGTGCTATTCATTAGCCTCTTCAATGTGCTATTCATTAGCCTCTTCAATCTGCTATTCATTAGCCTCTTCAGTGTGCTATTCATTAGCCTCTTCAGTGTGCTATTCATTAGCCTCTTCAGTGTGCTATTCATTAGCCTCTTCAGTGTGCTATTCATTAGCCTCTTCAGTGTGCTATTCATTAGCCTCTTCAGTGTGCTATTCAATAGCCTCTTCAATGTGCTATTCATTAGCCTCTTCAATGTGCTATTCATTAGCCTCTTCAATCTGCTATTCATTAGCCTCTTCAGTGTGCTATTCATTAGCCTCTTCAGTGTGCTATTCATTAGCCTCTTCAGTGTGCTATTCATTAGCCTCTTCAGTGTGCTATTCATTAGCCTCTTCAGTGTGCTATTCATTAGCCTATTCAGTGTGCTATTCATTAGCCTCGTTCAGCTAGTAGACGTCGGTTCAGTTCCATTCAGCATTGGTATAATTTAAGGACATTAGAATGTACCAGTCTGTGTGGATATTCGGAGCTATGTCTTGTCACTTTGAGTTGTTCTGTACAACAGAGACGTGGATATGGTGTTGTTTTAACCTCAGAACATGACAGGTCTAACTGAAATGTACATTAAATTGATATAAATCAGGTTGCATTGAAAGCAATCACTGTATTGAGTGTCCTGATTGTATTGAATGGAATTAACTGAGCGAGCTGTTTGTCTGTCTTAGCAGAGAGGTAGTCAAGGAGATGGGTGTGGACTCACCACCCCAGGTATTGGACAGGTAGCTCCTCAGACCCCTCCTCCTCTCCTCCTCTCAACCCCCCCTGGTATATATCTCCTTCCCATAGATTCCTATAGAGACTCTTTGCCTGTCCTGTCCTGTTGTCATCCATAGTCCTCATAGCCACTCGTTCATTCAGACTGAGACAGGGACCAGAGGTTCATCCTGGAGTCAGTGGAGCACACAGCACTGCTCAACCTCAGCGCCAACATGTTGTATCTGGAGACGGGGACGCCCACGTCGTACAGCGAGGTAAGGCCCAGGGAGGAGGCACCTACTGGGGCATCAGGGACCGCTAACGTCTCCTTGGCTCCATGGAGCTTCTGGAGCTCCATGGTGGGAGTGGGACTGGAGAAATGCTAAATATATCAATACCTTATTAGTAGTGTTACTGCCGTTTTTATATTTTAACATTTTCACCACGTTAAATCTTTTTGCTGTGATTTGGTGTCGGACTTTATTGGCGGCTTAGGGCTTCGTGGTGGTATAGGGGCTTTAACATAAAGAAGGAATTTGAAAAAGTTGAAACAGTTCAAAACAAATTTTAAATCTGTCTGTGGCACTCACAGACAAACAAATGGACAGGCAGCAGATTACTTTTCGTTTGTGTTTCGATTCAGTGGCTTTGTATGTGTTTATCTGCGTGTGTGCGGCGTTGTGTGTGTGTGTGCAGCATTGTGTGTGTGTGTGTGTGTGTGCAGGGGAATGTAAACACCTGGAGTGTTTGTTGAATAGAGGAAGAGGCGCTGTATGAAATGGCTGCTCTGCTCCGCTACCCTGAGATGTGGCCCTGCACTCTGCCATTAGCCCTGTTAACATCTGGAGTCACAACTATTGACTCACCATAGTTCCATTAGCTCCATTATCTCCAATAGTTCCATTATCTCCAGTAGTTCCATTATCTCCAATAGCTCCATTAGCTCCAGTAGTTCCATTAGCTCCAATAGTTCCATTATCTCCAATAGTTCCATTAGCTCCAATGGTTCCATTAGCTCCAATAGTTCCATTAGCTCCAGTAGTTCTATGAGCTCCAGTAGTTCCATTAGCTCCAATAGTTCCATTAGTTCCAATAGTTCCATTAGCTCCAATAGTTCCATTAGCTCCAATAGTTCCGTTATCTCCAATAGTTCCATTAGCTCCTGTAGTTCCATTAGTTCCTGGAGTTCCATTAGCTCCAATAGTTCCATCAGCTCCAATAGTTCCATTATCTCCAATAGTTCCATTAGCTACAATAGTTCCATTAGCTCCAGTATTTCCATTAGCTCCAATAGTTCCATTATCTCCAATAGTTCCATTAGCTCCAATGGTTCCATTAGCTCCTGGAGTTCCATTAACTCCAATAGTTCCATTAGCTCCAATGGTTCCATTAGCTCCTGGAGTTCCATTAGCTCCAATAGTTCCATCAGCTCCAATAGTTCCATTATCTCCAATAGTTCCATTAGCTACAATAGTTCCATTAGCTCCAGTATTTCCATTAGCTCCAATAGTTCCATTATCTCCAATAGTTCCATTAGCTCCTGTAGTTCCATTAGCTCCAATAGTTCCATAAGCTCCAATAGTTACTATAGCTCTAATAGTTACATAAGCTCCAATAGTTCCATAAGCTCCAATAGTTACTATAGCTCTAATAGTTACATAAGCTCCAATAGTTACATAAGCTCCAATAGTTACTATAGCTCTAATAGTTACATAAGCTCCAATAGTTACATAAGTTCCAATAGTTACTATAGCTCTAATAGTTACATAAGCTCCAATAGTTACTATAGCTCTAATAGTTCCATCGGTGTTTTACCATTCATTAGACAAGACGATGAGGGTTCATTAATTATGGCATGGATTGCATTGCTTTATTGCTTGATTTAAGGCTGTGTGTTTTTTTTGATTGCCTAATTGTTACATTACAGAAATGTAAATTAATATAATAATCTCTGATTCGTCTCCCCAAATTGTCTTGCAACTTTATTGTGTGAGTTTGTCATTTGTTTCTGCGTTTGATTCAATTTGTAAGTCGCTCTGGATAAGAGCATCTGCTAAATGACTTAAATGTAAATGTAATGTAAATGATTCATTTTTGTAGACAGTAGATAAAATGGTGGCTGTGATTGAGGGGTGGATCTGGAGATGGGGAGCTGTGATTTGATGAGCATTGTGGAGTAGAACTATTGGAGCTTATAACCAGGAAATGGTCCCTTTGTATGGAAACAACATAATATAATATACAATATAGCCCAATATAATGTATCATAGTTTAAGATGGTTAAATGGAATCCTTTAAAGAACGTAAAATGTTTGTATGAGTAAGCTACATGGGGACAACTAAAATGATTTATTTTGGGTTGTCCAAAATGGAGCCACTATATAATGTACTGTAACCAGAAATATAGGGTTTACAGATGTTTTGGCAGTTAGATTTACAAGGTGTGACATGGGCATTAAATAAGGGTTGATTCTCTGCTATAATAACCATCTGGAAAAAAGACCTTCTGGTCTTGGAGAAAGAAATGACATGATAGAAAGTTGTCCCTGTTTCCTTCTTTCCTAATGACAGATAATGGCCGTGACAACTAGTGACTGTCGTTATAGTCAGTAAGGGTTCTGTTTGTTTATTTAGGATTATGTCATTCCTTTTCAAATATCGCTTCACTTTGAGCAAGTCAAATCCTTTTTGTAGAGGCTAGAATATAGTTGTATTACAGTCCTACTTAACGTCAATCTTTCTGGATTTCAGGCACATTTCTTTTATCTCGTATTTTTACGAAAATTGACATTAAGATATTTTTGTAATATGCTTTCTGTGCAGTTGAACAGTTCCTAACTGTCTGCTAATGACACTAAACATAAAGGACAGTATATTTATTTGTTTGCTAGTTTATTGGTTCCATTAGTTTGTCTGTAAAGATGAGTCTGGTGTGATGACAGTCTCCTGGTGTGATGACAGTCTCCTGGTGTGATGACAGTCTGGTGTGATGACAGTCTCCTGGTGTGATGACAGTCTCCTGGTGTGATGACAGTCTCCTGGTGTGATGACAGTCTGGTGTGATGACAGTCTCCTGGTGTGATGACAGTCTCTTGGTGTGATGACAGTCTCCTGGTGTGATGACAGTCTCCTGGTGTGATGACAGTCTGGTGCGATGACAGTCTCCTGGTGTGATGACAGTCTCTTGGTGTGATGACAGTCTCCTGGTGTGATGACAGTCTCCTGGTGTGATGACAGTCTCCTGGTGTGATGACAGTCTGGTGTGATCAATCAAATGTATTATAACGCCCTTCTTACATCAGCTGATGTCACAAAGTGCTGTACAGAAACCTAAAACCCCAAACAGCAAGCAATGCAGGTGTAGAAGCACGGTGTCTAGGAAAACCTCCCTAGAAAGGCCAGAACCTAGGAAGAAACCTAGAGAGGAACCAGGCTATGAGGGGTGGCCAGTCCTCTTCTGGCTGTGCCGGGTAGAGATTATAACAGAACATGGCCAAGATGTTAAAATGTTCATAAATGACCAGCAGGGTTAAATAATAATAATCACAGTGGTTGTCGAGGGTGAAACAGGTCAGCACCTAAGGAGTAAATGTCAGTTGGCTTTTCATAGCCAATCATTCAGAGTATCTCCACCACTCCTGCTGTCTCTAGAGAGTTGTAAACAGCAGGTCTGGGATAGGTAGCACGTCCGGTGAACAGGTCAAGGTTCCATAGCCGCAGGCAGAACAGTTGAAACTGGAGCAGCAGCACGACCAGGTGGTCTCGGGACAGCAAGGAGTCATCAGGCCAGGTAGTCCTGAGGCATGGTCCTAGGGTTCAGGTCCTCAGAGAGAAAGAGAGAGAGAGAGAATTAGTGAGAGCATACCTAAATTCACACAGGACACTGGATAAGACAGGAGAAATACTCCAGATATAACAGACTGACCCAAGCCCTCTGACACAAACTATTGCAGCGCCAAATCACAGCCCCCATACCACTAGAGGGATATCTTCAACCACCAACTAACCATCCTGAGACAAGGTCGAGTATAGCCCACGAAGATCTCCCCCACGGCACAACCCAAGGGGGGGGGGGGCGCCAACCCAGACAGGAAGACCACGTCAGTGACTCAACCCACTCAAGAGACGCACCCCTCCTAGGTACGGCATGGAAGAGCACCAGTAAGCCAGTGACTCAGCCCCTGTAATAGGGTTAGAGGCAGAGAATCCCAGTGGACAGAGGGGAACCGGCCAGGCAGAGACAGCAAGGGCGGTTCGTTGCTCCAGAGCCTTTCCGTTCACCTTTACACCCCTGGACTAGACTACACTCAATTATAGGATCTACTGAAGAGATGAGTCTTCAGTAAAGACTTAAGGGTTGAGACTGAGTCTGCATCACTCACATGGACAGGGAGACCATTCCATAAAAATTGAGCTCTATAGGAGAAGCCCTGCCTCCAGCTGTTTGCTTAGAAATTCTTGGGACAATTAGGAGGCCTGCATCTTGTGACCGTAGCGTACGTGTAGGTACGTACGGCAGGACCAAATCAGAGAGATAGGTAGGAGCAAGCCCATGTAATGACTGTCTGGTGTGATGACAGTTTCCTGGTGTGATGGCCATCTCCTTGTGTGATGACAGTCTGGTGTGATGACTGTCTGGTGTGATGACAGTCTGGTGTCAATCTGCTACTCTCCCCACTTTATAAGATGGCTTCTAAAATGGTTGTTAGGACTAAACACCTATGTCTATTTGTTCTCCTAAAGCCCACCAGTGTTAGTGCTCAGGTGACGAGTCTATCTACCTATACTTGACCACTCCTCTCTGCTTTCACTGTATAGTACTGTTGTCAACACACACTGTTAGTCCCAAGTGGAGGGGGTGTAGATAGAGGACTTCAGCTGAGATCTAAGACCCCATTTTGTGGGTTTTTAATCTGGGGTCAGTTCACAACTTTTGCTCTCAATAGGTCTTTGCAAATAGAGGGGGGAAAATGAGTTCCATTATTTTTTATCCAGCCACACAAGACTGACTGTATTTAGGGAACGCTACAGTGCTTCTATGATCAGAGGAATATTGAAAGAGAACTTTGGGGGAATTCAATATTTTCCCAAGGGGTTTGGAGACTTTAAGATGTCTCAAATATATTCTAAGATGTCTCAAATATATTCTAAGATGTCTCAAAGATATTCTAAGATGTCTCAAAGATATTCTAAGATGTCTCAAAGATATTCTAAGATGTCTCAAAGATATTCACATCCACGTGTTTGGAATGCAGAATCGCAAATGTCAAATTTTCTTGAGAAGAGACAGAAATCATTTGCATATAAGTAACAGAAAGAAAAGGGGTATCAACAGTATTTACTTAATGGTTTATTTAAGATTATATACTGGGTGGTTCAGGCCTTGAATGCTGATTGGCTGAACGCCATGGTATATCAGACTGTATACCACAGATATCACAAAACATGTATTTTTACTGCTCTAATGACGTTGGTAACCAGTTTATAATAGCAATAAGGTGGTTTATGATACAGGGCCTTGCAAAAGTATTCAACCCCTTGGTGTTTTTCCTATTTTGTTTCATTACAACCTGTAATTTAAATTTCATGAAATGGACATACACAAAATAGTCCAAATTGGTGAAGTGAAATTTAAAAGATTCTTAAAAATAAAAACAGAAAAGTATTGTGTGTGTATATATGTGTTCACCCCCTTCGCTATGAAGCCCCTAAATAACATCTGGTGCAACCAATCACCTTCAGAAGTCACAGAATTAGTTAGATTGTACACAGGTGGACTTTATTTAAGTGTCACATGATCTGTCACATGATCTCAGTATACATACACCTGTTCTGAAAGGCCCCAGAGTCTGCAACACCACTAAGCAAGGGGCACCACCAAGCAAGCAGCACCATGAAGATCAAGGAGCTCCCAAACAGGTCAGGGACAAAGTTGTGTAGAAGTACAGATCAGGGTTGGGTTATAAAACAATATCTGAAACTTTGAACATCCCACGGAGCACCATTAAATCTATTATTTAAAAAAATTAAAGAATATGGCACCACAACAAACCTGCCAAGAGACGGCCACCCACCAAAACTCACGGACCAGGCAAGGAGGGCATTAATCAGAGAGGCAACAAAGAGACCAAAGAGAACCCCGAAGGAGATGCAAAGCTCCACAGTGGAGATTGGAGTATCTGTCCATAGGACCACTTTAAGCCGTACACTCCACAGAGCTGGGCTTTACAAAGGAGTGGCCAGGAAAAAGCCATTGCTTATTAAAGAAAAAAATAAGCAAAGATGTTTGGTGTTCACCAAAAGACATGTGGGAGACTCCCCAAACATATGGAAGAAGATACTCTGGTCAGATGAGACTCAAATTGAGCTTTTTGGCCATCAAGGCAAACGTTATGTCTGGCGCAAACCAAACACCTCTCATCACCCAGAGAACACCATTGAAGCATGGTGGTGGCAGCATCATGCTGTGCGGATGTTTTTCATCGGCAGGGAAACTGGTCAGAATTGAAGGAATGATTGATGGAGCTAAGTACAGGGAAATTCTTGAGGCAAACCTGTTTCAGTGTTCCAGAGATTTGAGACTGGAACAGAGGTTCACCTTCCAGCAGGACAATGACCATAAGCATACTACTAAAGCAACACTCGAGTGGTTTAAGAGGAAACATTTAAATGCAGAGTCATAGCCCAGACCTCAATCCAGTTGAAAGTCTGTGGTATGACTTAAAGACTGCTGTACACCAGCGGAACCCATCCAACTTGAAGGAGCTGGAGCAGTTTTGCCTTGAAGAATGGGCAATAATGCAAGTGGCTAGATCTGCAAAGTTTATAGCGACATACCCCAAGAGACTTGCAGCTGTAAATGCTGCAAAAGGTGTCTCTACAAAGTATTGTATTTAGTTATGCACACTCAAGTTTTCCGTTTTTTTTGTCTTATTTATCGTTTGTTTCACAATACAAATATATTATAATTTCCAGGGTGCAAGGCAACAAAATAGGAAAAATGCAAATGGGGTGAATACTTTCGCAAGCCACTGTATTTAGCCAATATACCAAGGCTCTAAGGGCTGTATCCAGCAACTCTTAGGAAAGCCTTTAGCCGTGGCATATTGGCCAGGAACTCATAGGAAAGCCTTTAGCCGTGGCATATTGGCCAGGAACTCATAGGAAAGCCTTTAGCCGTGGCATATTGGCCAGGAACTCATAGGAAAGCCTTTAGCCGTGGCATATTGGCCAGGAACTCTTAGGAAAGCCTTTAGCCGTGGCATATTGGCCAGGAACTCTTAGGAAAGCCTTTAGCCGTGGCATATTGGCCAGGAACTCTTAGGAAAGCCTTTAGCCGTGGCATATTGGCCAGGAACTCTTAGGAAAGCCTTTAGCCGTGGCATATTGGCCAGGAACTCTTAGGAAAGCCTTTAGCCGTGGCATATTGGCCAGGAACTCTTAGGAAAGCCTTTAGCCGTGGCATATTGGCCAGGAACTCTTAGGAAAGCCTTTAGCCGTGGCATATTGGCCAGCAATTCTTAGGAAAGCCTTTAGCCGTGGCATATTGGCCAGGAACTCTTAGGAAAGCCTTTAGCCGTGGCATATTGGCCAGGAACTCTTAGGAAAGCCTTTAGCCGTGGCATATTGGCCAGGAACTCTTAAGAAAACCTTTAGCCATGGCATATTGGCCAGGAACTCTTAGGAAAGCCTTTAGCCGTGGCATATTGGCCAGGAACTCTTAGGAAAGCCTTTAGCCGTGGCATATTGGCCAGGAACTCTTAGGAAAGCCTTTAGCCGTGGCATATTGGCCAGGAACTCTTAGGAAAGCCTTTAGCCGTGGCATATTGGCCAGGAACTCTTAGGAAAGCCTTTAGCCATGGCATATTGGCCAGGAACTCTTAGGAAAGCCTTTAGCCGTGGCATATTGGCCAGGAACTCTTAGGAAAGCCTCTATTACCTCTATTACCTCACCTCTATTACCCCCTTCGGGCCAGGTCTATGGGCCATCTCACCTCTATTCCCCCCCTCGGGCCAGGTCTATGGGCCATCTCACCTCTATGCCCCCTCGGGCCAGGTCTATGGGCAATCTCACCTCTATGCCCCCCTCGGGCCAGGTCTATGGGCAATCTCACCTCTATGCCCCCCTCGGGCCAGGTCTATGGGCCATCTCACCTCTATTCCCCCCTCGGGCCAGGTCTATGGGTAATCTCACCTCTATGCCCCCCTCGGGCAGGTCTATGGGCCATCTCACCTCTATTCCCCCCTCGGGCCAGGTCTATGGGTAATCTCACCTCTATGCCCCCCTCGGGCCAGGTCTATGGGCCTGGCTCGGACATAGAAATATAATCTATAGAAAGGGCTTGGAACTGCTTACTCTGGTAATTTAAAAGCTTGATTAATTACTTTTCTATGTTTGGAAGCTCTAGGGCAGAAGTAGTTGAGTTGCAGCCCTTTTACTCATTTCTTGACAGAACAAAATTACCAGTAAAAGTAAGTGTCACGTTCGTTATATAAGTCGGACCAAGGCGCAACGTGGTGTGCGTACGTTCTTTATATTATAAGAACGAACACTGAACAAAATAACAAAATGAACCGTGACGCTAATATGAGTAGTGCAGGCAGGCAACTAAACATGGAATAAGAACCCACAAATAATAAAGGGAAAAGGGCTGCCTAAATATGATCCCCCAATCAGAGACAACGATAAACAGCTGCCTCCGATTGGGAACCATATAAGGCCACCATAGACATGTAAATACCTAGACCTACAAAAACCCTAGACAATACAAAAACCCTAGACAATACAAAAACTATCATACCCACCCTCGTCACACCCTGACCTAACCAAAAGAATAAAGAAAACAGAGATATTAAAGGTCAGAGCGTGACAGTAAGTCTGATTGGTTTAACGTGTGAATTAATGTAGAGGACTACTGTACTGGATCTCAGACTTATCTCATTGGTTAGAGTCCTCACCCTAAATAGCCTATAGAAACCCCCGATCCCTATTTTTATAAATTGTCATAGGAATGTCAATGCTCATACATTACATGTCTAGTATGTACCAATCCCAATAGTTATAATGATACAGCAGGTCACTATGAATACCAAGCAGCAGTAACGTTTCTGTTTGTATGTGAGGAATCCCTGATATGCGTCTCTCCACATAATCCATTTGGATTCCTGCTGTGGAATCAACAGGCTGTCATTCTGAAGGTCAACAGTCTGTCACTCTGAAGGTCAACAGTCTGTCACTCTGAAGGTCAACAGTCTGTCACTCTGACGGTCAACAGTCTGTCACTCTGAAGGTCAACAGTCTGTCACTCTGAAGGTCAACAGTCTGTCACTCTGAAGGTCAACAGGTTGTCACTCTGAAAAACAAGCATTTGTGTAACAGTATTGATAGCTAGCATAGCATTTAGCATTAGCATTCAGCAAGCAACATTTTCACAAAAACCAGAAAAGCATTCAAATAAAATAATTTACCTTTGAAGAACTTCGAGTGTTTTCAATGAGGAGACTCAGTTAGATAGCAAATGTTCAGTTTGTCCAAAAAGATTCTTTGTATAGGAGAAATCACTCTGTTTGGTACATCACGTTTGGCTACCAAAAAAAAAACGAAAATTCAGTCATCAAAACGCATAACTTTTTTCCAAATTAACTCCGTAATATCGACTGAAACATGGCATACGTTGTTTAGAATCAATCCTCAAGGTGTTTTTCACATATCTCTTCGATGATATATCGTTCGTGGAAGTGTGCTTTCTTCTCTGAATCCCATGGAAAAAATGCCTGCAACTGAAGATTACGCACCAATTTAGACAAAGGACACCGGGCGGACACCTGGTAAATGTAGTCTCTTATGGCCAATCTTCCAATGATATGCCTACAAATACGTCACAATGCTGCAGACACCTTGTGCAAACGGCAGAAAGCTTAGGCTCATTCAGGGCACATTCACAGCCATATAAGGAGACAATGGAAAACAGAGCCTCAAAAATTCTGCTCATTTCCTGTTTGAAGTTTCATCTTGGTTTCGCCTGTAGCATCAGTTCTGTGGCACTCACAGATAATATCTTTGCAGTTTTGGAAACGTCAGAGTGTTTTATTTCCAAATCTGTCAATTATATGCATAGTCGAGCATCTTTTTGTGACAAAATATTGCTCTTAAAACGGGCACGTTTTTTTATCCAATAATGAAATAGCACCCCCATAGGTTGAAGAGGTTAACAGATCTCTATGGGCTTGTGTCCTATGGAACGTTGTCCCCCCCCCCCATGACAGCCGCCCTATGGGCCCTGGTCTAAAGTAGTGCACGACCCCTATGGGCCCTGGTCTAAAGTAGTGCACTACCCCTATGGGCCCTGGTCTAAAGTAGTGCACTACCCCTATGGGCCCTGGTCTAAAGTAGTGCACTACCCCTATGGGCCCTGGTCTAAAGTAGTGCACTACCCCTATGGGCCCTGGTCTAAAAGTAGTGCACTACCCCTATGGGTCCTGGTCTATAGTAATGCACTACCCTGGTCTATAGTAGTGCACGACCCTGGTCTATAGTAGTGCACTACCCTGGTCTATAGTAGTGCACTACCCTGGTCTAAAGTAGTGCACTACCCCTATGGGTCCTGGTCCAAAGTAGTGCACTACCCTATGGGTCCTGGTCTAATGTAGTGCACTACCCTATAGTACCTGGTCTATATTAGTGCACTACCCTGGTCTATAGTAGTACACTACCCTATGGCACCTGGTCTACAGTAATGTACTACCATTTAGGACTCATGTAGTTTTCCCTAACGGGCTGAAATGCTGACTCCAGAATCTGCATTTAGACAAAGAAATACACAGAGAAGTGGAACAGAACAGACGGCCTTCCATCTGAGCAGCCACCACAGCCACCAGGCTGGGCCTCAGAGGGCTGTAAAACAGACGGGACTGGGCCTCAGAGGGCTAGGAGCAGCACGGCTGTAAACAGACGGGACTGGGCCTCAGAGGGCTAGGAGCAGCACGGCTGTAAACAGACGGGACTGGGCCTCAGAGGGCTGTAAACAGACGGGACTGGGCCTCAGAGGGCTAGGAGCAGCACGGCTGTAAACAGACGGGACTGGGCCTCAGAGGGCTAGGAGCAGCACGGCTGTAAACAGACGGGGCTGGGCCTCAGAGGGCTAGGAGCAGCACGGCTGTAAACAGACGGGGCTGGGCCTCAGAGGGCTAGGAGCAGCACGGCTGTAAACAGACGGGGCTGGGCCTCAGAGGGCTAGGAGCAGCACGGCTGTAAACAGACGGGGCTGGGCCTCAGAGGGCTAGGAGCAGCACGGCTGTAAACAGACGGAATTTTTAAGAGCAGTTAAAGTAGGGATTAAAATGGCTGCTGTATTACAGTGGAATCAGACCAGATTAAAAGCAATAGGAGAGAAGAGGAGGCCTGAGTCTCCTTCACCCACTTCTCTTGTAAGTGTTGATAGCTTCCCCTTCCACTCAGTTAAACATTCCATCTGACTATAGGTGAATTTTTGGTTGACGGTTGACTTGTCTTTTGGTCTTCCTTCATTCTTTTGTTTCTCTCTTTTCATTCCCGATCTGTTCGTTCTTCATCCTTGATGTCTTCGTTCCTTCCAGAAATATAATAGAAGTAGAGTTCTCCAGATCACTCACTTCTCATAATCCCTCTTTGTAAGAAGTGAACAATCATCATCTTTATCATGTCATCTCATCAACCTCTAGTTTTCTCTCCATCGCTATAAGGGGCTTTGATGTTTAATCTGCGGTTTCTGGCCAGCATCAGGCTATTCATTAAAATGATCATTTGCCTTCTGTGATAATTAGTGGCTGTCAGGTAGCTCCTGGTGAAAACACTCACACACACACACACGCACGCACACAGGACCAGCACTCACAGTAATGCACTAAACAGGGAACAGGTTGTTATTTGGGACACAGGCTAGGTAGGGAGCAATTTACACCAAAACACCACCACCTTAAATAAAATAAAAATGTTTTAATGCCAGCCATATTGCTGATGTACCCCTGCTCTGACTCATGACCTATCAGAACACAATCTCTAAACCAGATCTCTGACTCATGATGTGTGAGAACACAATCTCTAAACCAGATCTCTGACTCATGATGTGTGAGAACACAATCTCTAAACCAGATCTCTGACTCATGATGTGTGAGAACACAATCTCTAAACCAGATCTCTGACTCATGATGTATGAGAACACAATCTCTAAACCAGATCTCTGACTCATGATGTGTGAGAACACAATCTCTAAACCAGATCTCTGACTCATGATGTGTGAGAACACAATCTCTAAACCAGATCTCTGACTCATGATGTATGAGAACACAATCTCTAAACCAGATCTCTGACTCATGATGTATGAGAACACAATCTCTAAACCAGATCTCTGACTCATGATGTGCGAGAACACAATCTCTAAACCAGATCTCTGACTCATGATGTGCGAGAACACAATCTCTAAACCAGATCTCTGACTCATGATGTGCGAGAACACAATCTCTAAACCAGATCTCTGACTCATGATGTGCGAGAACACAATCTTGTTGTTGTTTTTAGTCGCACTGTTTTGCTTTATCTTGGCCAGGTCACAGTTGTAAATGAGAACTTGTTCTCAACTGGCCTACCTGGTTAAATAAAGGTGAAATAAAAATAAATAAAACACTTACAACAAGCTACAGCCATCAGCATAAGAAGCTAATCTACCCTTATGATCTGAGTCTTACTAGGCTACCCTTGAGCATAAGAAGCTAATCTAGCCTAGTGATCTGATCCTAACCAGGCTACCCTTTAGCATAAGAAGCTAATCTTGTTATGCAGGTGAATGAGGACCCAAAAGCGACTTGGCGAAAACAGAGTCTTTATTCCAGTAAAGGAAATAGGCAATACTCCTGGACAATCAGAGCAGAAAACAAAACATAAAAAACTTAATTCCACTCGTAGTGACGAGGACAGACTGGAGACTCGACCATTAACTGTAGGTTGCCTCGGGAAGGCACCGACCGTAGCAGACTCAGACACCTGCTCACACGCAGCATCTGAGGGAAACAAGACACGACAGGGCGAGACAAAGACACAACACGGCGAACAATATACAAGGATCCGACAGGACAGAAACGGAAAACAAGGGGAGAAATAGGGACTCAAATCAGAGGGCAAGATAGGGAACAGGTGTGAAAAGACTAGATGATTGAGTAGGAGAATGAGGAACAGCTGGGAGCAGGAACGGAACGATAGAGAGAGGAGAGAGAGGGAGGGGGAGAGAGAGGGATAGAAAAAGGGAACGAACCTAATAAGACCAGCAGGGGGAAACGAACAGAAGGGAAAGCATAATGACAAGACAATATAAGACAAAACATGACAGTACCCCCCCACTCACCGAGCGCCTCCTGGCGCACTCGAGGAGGAACACTGGCGGCAACGGAGGAAATCATAGATCACAAACAGTCCAGCACGTCCCGAGAAAGAACCCAACTCCTCTCCTCAGGACCGTAACGGAAAACGATAAAAAGGGAAACTAGGGTACTACTCAAAAAAAAAAATGAGACACGGGTAGAGAACTGAAAGCTTTAGAGCAAACAGGACCAAACAGGCCAGGAGAGTAACAACTAGGGACAGACTGAGACACAGCAAGGGCAGGAACAAGAACAGGAGAGATGCGGTGGCAGGGAACAGACTGAGACCCAGCAAGACCAGGAGCAGAAGCAGAAAAAAATTACCAGACTTATTCTGCGCGCAGTCCGAACACGCAGCCACGAAACGGCGCGTGTCACGCTCCTGAGTAGGCCACCAAAACCGCTGGCGAATAGAAGCAAGCGTACCCCGAACGCCGGGGTGGCCAGCTAACTTGGCAGAGTGCGCCCACTGAAGAACAGCCAGACGAGTAGAGACAGGAACGAAAAAGAAGGTTACTAGGACAAGCGTGCGGCGACGGAGTGTGAGTGAGTGCTTGCTTAACCTGTCTCTCAATTCCCCAGACAGTCAACCCGACAACACGCCCAACAGGAAGGATCCCTCGGGATTGGTAGAAGCCACAGAAGAACTAAAGAGACGGGATAAAGCATGAGGCTTGGTGTTCTTAGTACCCGGGCAATAAGAAATAACGAACTCGAAACGAGCGAAAAACAACGCCCAACGAGCATGACGCGCATTCAGTCGTTTGGCAGAACGGATGTACTCAAGGTTCCTTTGGTCAGTCCAAACGACAAAAGGAACGGTCGCCCCCTCCAACCACTGTCGCCATTTGCCTAGGGCTAAACGGATGGCGAGCAGTTCACGGTTAGCCACATCATAGTTACGTTCCGACGGTGACAGGCGATGAGAAAAATACGCGCAAGGGTGGACCCCATCGTCAGTATCGGAGCGCTGGGACAGAATGGCTCCCACGCCCACCCCGACGCGTCAACCTCGACAATAAACTGTTTAGTGACGTCAGGTGCAACAAGGATAGGAGCGGATGCAAAACGCTTCTTGAGGAGATCAGAACAACAATCATACGACCGGTGAGGAGGAAGGGAGTTGGTTCTGGACCGACTGAAGACCGTGCGCAGACCATGATATTCCTCCGGCACTCCTGTCAAATCACCAGGTTCCTCCTGTGAAGAGGGAGCAGAACAAACAGGAGGAATAGCAGACATTAAACACTTCACATGACAAGAAACGTTCCAGGAAAGGATAGAATTACTAGACCAATCAAAAGAAGGATTATGACACACTAGCCAGGGATGACCCAAAACAACAGGTGTAAAAGGTGAACAAAAAATCAAAAAAGAAATGGTCTCACTATGGTTACCAGATACAGTGAGGGTTAAAGGTAGGGTTTCACATAATATACTGGGGAGAGGACTACCATCCAAGGCGAACATGACCGTGGGCTCCCCTAACTGTCTGAGAGGAATGTCATGTTCCCGAGCCCAGGCTTCGTCCATAAAACAGCCCTCCGCCCCAGAGTCTATTAATGCACTGCAGGAAGCTGCCGATCCGGTCCAGCGTAGATGGACCGGTAAGGTAGTACGGGTACTTGACGGAGAGGACCGTCTAGTAGCGCTTATCAGTCGCCCTCCGCTTACTGATGAGCTCTGGCCTTTAACTGGACATGAAATGACAAAATGACCAGCGGAACCGCAATAGAGACAGAGGCGGTTGGTGATTCTCCGTTCCCTCTCCTTAGTCGAAATGCAAATACCCCCCAGCTGCATGGGCTCAACACCTGAGTCAGTGGGGAAAGATGGTAGTGTCGGAGAGAGGGGAGACACAGTTAACGCGAGCTCTCTTCTATGAGCTCGGTGACGAAGATCTACCCGTCGTTCAATGCGAATAGCGAGTTCAATCAAAGAATCCACGCTGGATGGAACCTCCCGAGAGAGAATCTCATCCTTAACCTTAGCGTGGAGTCCCTCCAGAAAACGAGCGAGCAACGCCTGCTCGTTCCAGTTACTGGATGCAGCAAGAGTGCGAAACTCTATAGAGTAATCCGTTATGGATCGATTACCTTGACATAGGGAAGACAGGGACCAGGAAGCTTCTTTCCCAAAAACTGAACGATCAAAAACCCTTATCATCTCCTCTTTAAAGTTCAGATAATCGTTAGTACACTCAGCGCTTGCCTCCCAGATAGCTGTGCCCCACTGCCGAGCCCGACCAGTAAGGAGTGATATGACGTAGGCAATCCGAGCTCTCTCTCTTGAGTATGTGTTGGGTTGGAGAGAGAACACTATATCACACTGGGTGAGAAAGGAGCGGCACTCAGTGGGCTGCCCAGAATAACATGGTGGGTTATTAACCCTAGGTTCCGGAGGCTCGGAAGACCCGGAAGTAGCTGGTGGCACGAGACGAAGACTCTGATACTGTCCTGAGAGGTCGGAGACCTGAGCGGCCAGGGTCTCAACGGCATGCCGAGCAGCAGACAATTCCTGCTCGTGTCTGCCGAGCATCGCTCCCTGGAACTCGAGAGTAGAGTAGAGAGAATCCATAGTCGCTGGGTCCATTCTTGGTCGGATCCTTCTGTTATGCAGGTGAATGAGGACCCAAAAGCGACTTGGCGAAAACAGAGTCTTTATTCCAGTAAAGGAAATAGGCAATACTCCTGGACAATCAGAGCAGAAAACAAAACATAAAAAACTTAATTCCACTCGTAGTGACGAGGACAGACTGGAGAATCGACCATTGACTGTAGGTTGCCTCTGGAAGGCACCGACCGTAGCAGACTCAGACACCTGCTCACACGCAGCATCTGAGGGAAACAAGACACGACAGGGCGAGACAAAGACACAGCACGGCGAACAATATACAAGGATCCGACAGGACAGAAACGGAAAACAAGGGGAGAAATAGGGACTCAAATCAGAGGGCAAGATAGGGAACAGGTGTGAAAAGACTAGATGATTGAGTAGGAGAATGAGGAACAGCTGGGAGCAGGAACGGAACGATAGAGAGAGGAGAGAGAGGGAGGGGGAGAGAGAGGGATAGAAAAAGGGAACGAACCTAATAAGACCAGCAGGGGGAAACGAACAGAAGGGAAAGCATAATGACAAGACAATATAAGACAAAACATGACAAATCTAGCCTAGTGATCGGAGTCTAACTAGGTAGCCTTTAGCATGAGAAGGTAATCTAGCCTAGTGATCTGATTCCATTTTTTTTTGTACCTTTACACAAGGCAAGTCAGATAATAACAAATTCTTATTTTACAATGACGGCCTAGGAACAGTGGGTTAACTGCCTTTACGGCCTAGGAACAGTGGGTTAACTGCCTTTACGGCCTAGGGAGAGTTTGTTAACTGCCTTTACGGCCTAGGAACAGTGGGTTAACTGCCTTTACGGCCTAGGGGAGAGTTTGTTAACTGCCTTTACGGCCTAGGGACAGTTTGTTAACTGCCTTTACGGCCTAGGGACAGTTTCTTTACTGCCTTTACGGCCTAGGGACAGTTTGTTAACTGCCTTTACGGCCTAGGGACAGTGGGTTAACTGCCTTTACGGCCTAGGAACAGTGGGTTAACTGCCTTTACGGCCTAGGAACAGTGGGTTAACTGCCTTTACGGCCTAGGGAGAGTTTGTTAACTGCCTTTACGGCCTAGGGACAGTTTGTTAACTGCCTTTACGGCCTAGGGACAGTTTGTTAACTGCCTTTACGGCCTAGGGACAGTTTGTTAACTGCCTTTACGGCCTAGGGACAGTTTGTTAACTGCCTTTACGGCCTAGGGACAGTTTGTTAACTGCCTTTACGGCCTAGGGACAGTTTGTTTACTGCCTTTACGGCCTAGGGACAGTTAGTTTACTGCCTTTACGGCCTAGGGACAGTTAGTTTACTGCCTTTATGGCCTAGGGACAGTTTGTTAACTGCCTTTACGGCCTAGGGACAGTTTGTTAACTGCCTTTACGGCCTAGGGACAGTTTGTTAACTGCCTTTACGGCCTAGGGACAGTTTCTTTACTGCCTTTACGGCCTAGGGACAGTTTCTTAACTGCCTTTACGGCCTAGGGACAGTTTGTTAACTGCCTTTACAGCCTAGGGACAGTTTGTTTACTGCCTTTACGGCCTAGGGACAGTTAGTTTACTGCCTTTACAGCCTAGGGACAGTTTGTTTACTGCCTTTACGGCCTAGGGACAGTTAGTTTACTGCCTTTACGGCCTAGGGACAGTTTGTTAACTGCCTTTACGACCTAGGGACAGTTTGTTAACTGCCTTTACGGCCTAGGGACAGTTTGTTAACTGCCTTTACGGCCTAGGGACAGTTTCTTTACTGCCTTTACGGCCTAGGGACAGTTTGTTTACTGCCTTTACGGCCTAGGGACAGTTTGTTTACTGCCTTTACGGCCTAGGGACAGTTAGTTTACTGCCTTTACGGCCTAGGGACAGTTAGTTTACTGCCTTTACGGCCTAGGGACAGTTTGTTTACTGCCTTTACGGCCTAGGGACAGTTTGTTAACTGCCTTTACGGCCTAGGGACAGTTAGTTTACTGCCTTTACGGCCTAGGGACAGTTTCTTTACTGCCTTTACGGCCTAGGGACAGTTTGTTAACTGCCTTTACGGCCTAGGGACAGTTTCTTTACTGCCTTTACGGCCTAGGGACAGTTTGTTAACTGCCTTTACGGCCTAGGGACAGTTTGTTTACTGCCTTTACGGCCTAGGGACAGTTAGGTTACTGCCTTTACGGCCTAGGGACATTTAGTTTACTGCCTTTACGGCCTAGGGACAGTTTGTTAACTGCCTTGTTCAGGGACAGTGCAAAAAAGTTTTACCTTGTCAGATTCGAACTAGCAACCTTTCAGTTACTGGCCCAACGCTCTAACCACTAGGCTACCTGTCACCCCCCTAACCAGGCTAGCCTTTAGCATTAAGGCTTTTTTAGCCTTTTAGCACCCTTTGTGAATGCCAAATGGCACCCTATGCAGTTATATAGTGAACTACTTGTACCCAGGTCAACAGTAGAGCACTATATGCTGTAGTGAATAGAATTCCATTTGGGCCATAGGACCCGTGTCTATAGTCAGGGATCAGGCAACAAGAGGGGCCATCGGATTCAGCAGCTCTCCCATTCTAAAGCACCTTCATTATGCTCTAATTGCTCTCCATTGTGAGGCATGTGAAGGAGGTGTGTCTTGAGACAGAAAACGTAAACATGTCTCCCATGCCAATAAAGTCCTTTTGAGATGAAAACCTCTGCTGAGTGTAGGGCTGGAGGGTATGCTGACAACCCCCCCTCCTCACACCACACCACACAGGAGTTAGGAGGGGGGTGGGTGGGGGGGTGGGGTGGGGGGAGGGTATGCTGACAACCCCCCCTCCTCACACCACACCACACAGGAGTTAGCTTTCCATTTGTGGGGGGCGGGGGTGGGGGGTTAGTGTCTGCGTGCGTGCATGCGTGCGTTCCTTTCACAATACACTCGTCTCCTAACACCTGCCTGGTCTAACCTGAGACATTGTTCCCCTAGACAGGCTCTTGAAAGACCCAGTCTCATTGTTTCCGGGGGGTTGGGGCAGACTCGTGACACACACACACACACACACACACACACACACACACACACACACACACACACACACACACACACACACACACACACACACACACACACACACACACACACACACACACACACACACACACACACACACACACACACACACACACACACACTTCATTATCCGAAATCAACTCGAAGCATCTCCCCTGAGGCGTTGTTGATGAGATTTGTTTGCGTTGGCTGGAATGACCTCCCTCAGGTGCTCTGTGTGTGTGTGTGTGTGTGTGTGTGTGTGTGTGTGTGTGTGTGTGCGTGCGTGTGCGTGCGTGCGTGCGTGCGTGCGTTACTGTGTTTGTGTGTTACTGTGTTTGTGTGTTACTGTGTTTGTGTTACTGTGTTTGTTGGTTACTGTGTTTGTGTGTTACTGTGTTTGTGTTACTGTGTGCTACTGTGTTTGTGTGTTACTGTGTTTATGTGTTACTGTGTGTTACTGTGTTTGTGTGTTACTGTGTGTTACTGTGTTTGTGTGTTACCGTGTTTGTGTGTTACTGTGTTAGTGTGTTACTGTGTTACTGTGTTTGTCACCTGGTGATGTGAGTGGGAGGGAGTGAACTAGACAGCTGTGTGGGACGGGGGACCTCGCAGACTGAAATAAACAAGGGGCCTTTGACTGCCTGTCTGTCCTGCCTGCAGAGATTAATGGGTGTCTAAAGAGACCCAGAGCCGTGGCAGAGACACCTCGGCCTGGAATGTGTCTTTTATTCATGGAATGGAATGGAGGAGCAGAGCAGATAGAGCTGGAAGGGAAGGGGAGAGGAGAGGAGAGGAGAGGAGAGGAGAGGAGAGAGAGAGAGAGAGAGAGAGAGAGAGAGAGAGAGAGAGAGAGAGAGAGAGAGAGAGAGAGAGAGAGAGAGAGAGAGAGAGAGAATAATGGTGTTCCTTAAAAGGTCCAGTCGACCACAAATACTAATTCCATCTAGACACTGTTGCCCTACAGCACACAAAAAAATCTATACATACCTTGGCCTAAACATCAGCGCCACAGGTAACTTCCACAAAGCTGTGAACGATCTGAGAGACAAGGCAAGAAGGGCATTCTATGCCATCAAAAGCAACAAAAATTTCAACATACCAATTAGGATCTGGCTAAAAATACTTGAATCAGTCATAGAGCCCATTGCCCTTTATGGTTGTGAGGTCTGGGGTCCGCTCACCAACCAAGACTTCACAAAATGGGACAAACGCCAAATTGAGACTCTGCACGCAGAATTCTGCAAAAATATCCTCCGTGTACAACGTAGAACACCAAATAATGCATGCAGAGCAGAATTACGCCGATACCCACTAATTATCAAAATCCAGAAAAGAGCCGTTAAATTCTACAACCACCTAAAAGGAAGTGATTCCCAAACATTCCATAACAAAGCCATCACCTACAGAGAGATGAACCTGGAGAAGAGTCCCCTAAGCAAGCTGGTCCTGGGGCTCTGTTCACAAACACACCCTACAGAGCCCCAGGACAGCAGCACAATTAGACACAAACAAATCATGAAAAAACAAAAAGATAATTACTTGACACATTGGAAAGAATTAACAAAAAAAACAGAGCAAACTAGAATGCTATTTGGCCCTAAACAGAGAGTACACAGCGGCAGAATACCTGACCACTCTGACTGACCCAAAATTAAGGAAAGCTTTGACTATGTACAGACTCAGTGAGCATAGCCTTGCTATTGAGAAAGGCCGCCGTAGGCAGACCTGGCTCTCAAGAGAAGACAGGCTATGTGCTCACTGCCCACAAAATGAGGTGGAAACTGAGCTGCACTTCCTAACCTCCTGCCCAATGTATGACCATATTAGAGAGACATATTTCCCTCAGATTACACAGATCCACAAAGAATTTGAGAACAAACCCGATTTTGATAAACTCCCATATCTACTGGGTGAAATTCCAGTGTGCCATCACAGCAGCAAGATTTGTGACCTGTTGCCACGAGAAAAGGGCAACCAGTGAAGAACAAACACCATTGTAAATACAACCCATATTTATGTTTATTTATTTTATCTTGTGTCCTTTAACCATTTGTACATTGTTAAAACACTGTATATATATAATATGACATTTGTAATGTCTTTATTGTTTTTAAACTTCTGTATGTGTAATGTTTACTGTTCATTTGTATTATTTATTTCACTTTATATATTCACTTTATATATTATCTACCTCACTTGCTTTGGCAATGTTAACACATGTTTCCCATGCCAATAAAGCCCTTGAATTGAATTGAATTGAATTGAAGAGAGAGAGAGAGAGAGAGAGAGAGAGAGAGAGAGAGAGAGAGAGAGAGAGAGAGAGAGAGAGAGAGAGAGAGAGAGAGAGAGAGAGAGAGAGAGAGAGAGAGAGAGAGGCATTCTCCCTACTCTCAAAAGGCAGCCATTTTGATTGTGATACCACTCGTTCTGTCTATAAAGTGTGAACCCTGTGACCCCAGTCTGTAGATGTTGGGGGATCTAGAAGAACTTTCTAGCAGTCAACTATTGGTTAACTTGTACGAGCAATGATTTGGTATATAGCAGTTATTTATGTGTGTCTGTGGAAAGTTTAAAAATTCAAATTAAACATCATCATAAAAGACCTCAAATACCAGTAATTCCACAGATCTGATAAACAAGCTGACTGTAGAATACATCGGGAAAACTTCTTGGGGAAAAATGATGTGAAGAAAAGCTTGTTTCTCCAGTACTGTGACAGTGACATCATTTATACGGTCGTTGCCCGTGTAAATGGGAAATCACCGGGAAGGAGCCATTTATCTGGGGAGGCTGTTGACCTGGTCAGGGTGATCTGACGAGGCTGTTGACC
The DNA here is from genome assembly GCF_021184085.1 of Oncorhynchus gorbuscha. Taxonomy (NCBI): domain Eukaryota; kingdom Metazoa; phylum Chordata; class Actinopteri; order Salmoniformes; family Salmonidae; genus Oncorhynchus; species Oncorhynchus gorbuscha. Next base: position 2,758,527 of record NC_060187.1, on the reverse strand, counting down.
TGGCTGGTGTGATCTGACGAGGCTGTTGACCTGGTCAGGGTGATCTGACGAGACTGTTGACCTGGCTGGTGTGATCTGACGAGGCTGTTGACCTGGTCAGGGTGATCTGACGAGGCTGTTGACCTGGCTGGTGTGATCTGACGAGGCTGTTGACCTGGTCAGGGTGATCTGACGAGGCTGTTGACCTGGCTGGTGTGATCTGGGGAGGCTGTTGACGTGGCTGGTGTGATCTGACGAGGCTGTTGACCTGGCTGGTGTGATCTGACGAGGCTGTTGACCTGGCTGGTGTGATCTGACGAGGCTGTTGACCTGGTCAGGGTGATCTGGGGAGGCTGTTGACCTGGTCAGGGTGATCTGGGGAGGCTGTAGACATGGTCAGGGTGATCTGGGGAGGCTGTTGACATGGCCGGTGTGATCTGGGGAGGCTGTTGACCTGGCTGGTGTGATCTGGGGAGGCTGTTGACATGGCCGGTGTGAGCTGGGGAGGCTGTTGACCTGGCTGGTGTGATCTGTGGAGGCTGTTGACCTGGTCGGGGGTGATCTACCAGAATGGAAACCGAGCATCAGGACTGTTTCTTCATTTTGTCAGGAACTCTGTTACTTTCTGTTTACTGGACATGTTGATGGAGACAATAAGGAGCGGCTTATTGCAATGTTTCTAATCTGAAGTTTATGGGTATTCATAATTATTTATTACCTCACTGTTTCGGTGTTTCTAGAACAGAGGGAACGGGGGAAAAAACCTGATGAAAGCTACGGGCTCAAACACGTTGGTTTGGACTTTTAACCAGCCAAGAGCTGTTAGCTTCTAGAGTGTTTTCGTGTCCTCCAAGAGCTGTTGGCTTCTAGAGTGTTTTCGTGTCCTCCAAGAGGTGTTGGCTTCTAGAGTGTTTTCGTGTCCTCCAAGAGCTGTTGGCTTCTAGAGTGTTTTCGTGTCCTCCAAGAGCTGTTGGCTTCTAGAGTGTTTTCGTGTCCTCCAAGAGCTGTTAGCTTCTAGAGTGTTTTCGTGTCCTCCAGGAGCTGTTGGCTTCTAGAGTGTTTTCGTGTCCTCCAAGAGCTGTTAGCTTCTAGAGTGTTTTCTAGAGTGTTTTCGTGTCCTCCAAGAGCTGTTGGCTTCTAGAGTGTTTTCGTGTCCTCCAAGAGCTGTTAGCTTCTAGAGTGTTTTCGTGTCCTCCAGGAGCTGTTGGCTTCTAGAGTGTTTTCGTGTCCTCCAAGAGCTGTTAGCTTCTAGAGTGTTTTTGTGTCCTCCAAGAGCTATTAGCTTCTAGAGTGTTTTCGTGTCCTCCAGGAGCTGTTGGCTTCTAGAGTGTTTTCGTGTCCTCCAAGAGCTGTTGGCTTCTAGAGTGTTTTCGTGTCCTCCAAGAGCTGTTGGCTTCTAGAGTGTTTTCGTGTCCTCCAAGAGCTGTTGGCTTCTAGAGTGTTTTCGTGTCCTCCAAGAGCTGTTGGCTTCTAGAGTGTTTTCGTGTCCTCCAAGAGCTGTTGGCTTCTAGAGTGTTTTTGTGTCCTCCAAGAGCTGTTGGCTTCTAGAGTGTTTTCGTGTCCTCCAGGAGCTGTTGGCTTCTAGAGTGTTTTCGTGTCCTCCAGGAGCTGTTGGCTTCTAGAGTGTTTTCGTGTCCTCCAAGAGCTGTTGGCTTCTAGAGTGTTTTCGTGTCCTCCAGGAGCTGTTGGCTTCTAGAGTGTTTTCGTGTCCTCCAAGAGCTGTTGGCTTCTAGAGTGTGTTTTCGTGTCCTCCAAGAGCTGTTGGCTTCTAGAGTGTTTTCGTGTCCTCCAAGAGCTGTTGGCTTCTAGAGTGTTTTCGTGTCCTCCAAGAGCTGTTGGCTTCTAGAGTGTTTCGTGTCCTCCAAGAGCTGTTGGCTTCTAGAGTGTTTTCGTGTCCTCCAAGAGCTGTTTTCTAGAGTGTGTCCTCCAAGAGCTGATGGCTTCTAGAGTGTTTTCGTGTCCTCCAAGAGCTGTTAGCTTCTAGAGTGTTTTCGTGTCCTCCAGGAGCTGTTGGCTTCTAGAGTGTTTTCGTGTCCTCCAAGAGCTGTTGGCTTCTAGAGTGTTTTCGTGTCCTCCAAGAGCTGTTGGCTTCTAGAGTGTTTTTGTGTCCTCCAAGAGCTGTTAGCTTCTAGAGTGTTTTCGTGTCCTCCAGGAGCTGTTGGCTTCTAGAGTGTTTTCTAGAGCAGGGTTTCTTAAACTATGGGTTGGGACCCAAAGTGGGCCCTGGGTATGTGAGAAGTGGGTCGTGAGTTATGAGAATACGGTGCTCAATATTAGGAAGGTGTTCTTAATGTTTGGTATAACTCAGCGTATATTCACACATTTTAATTTGGGTCGTTGGAGGAAAGTACACTTCTCATTTGGGTCGTTGGAGGACAGTACACTTCTCACTTGGGTCGTTGGAGGACAGTACACTTCTCACTTGGGTCGTTGGAGGACAGTACACTTCTCACTTGGGTCGTTGGAGGACAGTACACTTCTCACTTGGGTCGTTGGAGGACAGTACACTTCTCATTTGGGTCTGAGGAGCTGAAATAGGTTGAACAAGCCCTATTCTAGCGTACACAGTCTTACTATATTGAGTCAACCCAGCCCTGACATATGAGTCCATTAAAAACAGCTTGTATTGCTGATAAGAAAATTCAGTAAATACGGGTGCATTTGAACTCGGAATCGGTCAGAAAAACACACCTCCAAGACTGAAATCTGTTTTTTTTCTAATGAGCAACAGCAAAAACAGCCTATTCAGGGGCTCTTTAACACAAAGGTCATTTGTCTTAAAGGCCCAGAGCAGTCCAAAATGATTTCCCTTGTATTGTATGTATACCTTCACACTATGAGGTTGGAATAATAGTGAAATTGTGAAAGTGAGGATAATGTCCCTTTAAGTGTAAGAGCTGTTTCAAAAGAGTTTTGGCCTTCCATGGTGACATCACCAGGCGCTAAATTAGTTAATAGACCAATGAGAAAGGGAGTTCCAAACCTCTCTACCAATAACAGCTAATTTTCTTGCTTGAGAAATTGCTCTTTGCTAAGAAGCTTTTTTAAAATGTATTTTTGACCTCCCCTCTCAATCTTCTCATCTCTCTCCCTAGTTACAGTGCAACAACCTGGCCCTTGACCCCTAAAAACTGCTCCATGAGCACCATAACATGACTGCCCTCTCCTCCAATCGGTTCAACCTCTGTGTGTGTGTGTGTCTTTTGGTGGGACAGGGATGAAGTGGAACTGGACCTACAGTTGGTCATTAAAGTAATCCTCCCTCTCTCCCCCCCCCCCTCCCTCCCTCCCTCTCCCTCTCTCTCTCCTCCTCTCCTCTCTCTCTCTCTCTCTCTCTCTCTCTCTCTCTCTCTCTCTCTCTCTCTCTCTCTCTCTCTCTCTCTCTCTCTCTCTCTCTCTCTCTCTCTCTCTCTCTCTCTCTCTCTCTCTCTCTCTCTCTCTCTCTCTCTCTCTCTCTCTCTCTCTCTCTCTCTCTCTCTCTCTCCCTCCCTCCCTCCCTCCCTCCCTCCCTCCCCCTCCCTCCCTCCCTCCCTCCCTCCCCCTCCCTCCAGTCACAGTATACCAACCTGGGGCTGCTGAACAGCATGGATCAAAACATCCAAAATGGCGGCTCTACCTCCACCAGTCCCTACAACAACGACCATGTCCAGAACAACGTGTCCGCTCCTTCACCCTACGCCCAGCCCAGCTCCACCTTCGACGCCATGTCCCCCTCCCCGGCTATCCCCTCCAACACAGACTACGCCGGGACACACACCTTCGACGTCTCCTTCCAGCAGTCCTCCACAGCCAAGTCTGCCACCTGGACGGTAAGAGTTAGATTTTAAAGTGCATTTCACATGGGTCTCACTTAACAAATTCCCAAAACCTACAGTAGGACCAGTCACAATGTTATCCTATCAATCGCATAATTTGGGAGGGGGTGGAGGGGGGGGCATTTGTTTATCATCCAATTGAATAATGCATAAATAAAAACAATTGTCAGCTGATTAAACATAATTTAAATTAATTATTATTTGAAATTGGATAAGCAGAAGTCAGATGTCTGAGATATATATATATATATTCTGTCATGGGCCCTCCAAGGTTTATTTATGAGTCAGCTGGATCTCCCAGTGAGGTCTGGGGGTCATGGCATAACATAATACTCACCTGGATTAAAAGTTGTATGAAGCCAATCAGTAGTGCTCCAGGCTGTTTTGTAATGCACAATACATCAAAAACTCTCCGTTGCACAACTCTGTCTGGTGGGGGACAGTGGGTCTACCTCGTCGCGTGACACATGATGAGAACGTCCCGCCCCTTTTCTCAGAACCTCAGGCATGACAGTTGGTACAAGCTCAACCTTTAGGCCTAGTCCATGACATTTACTCTTCTTGACTAACATCGTCCCCAGCCTTGAAATTCCTAGTGTTTTTCTCAGAGCCATTGACAGTTCAGTTGTAACAGGAAGAGATCATTGTGTATCTTTGAAAAATTAACAATATTAACTCAAGGCACGTGCTCAAGTCTGGATACTCCAGAATGACAGTGGTACATTTTCAAGTCTGGATACTCCAGAATGACAGTGGTACATTTTCAAGTCTGGATCCTCCAGAATGACAGTGGTACATTTTCAAGTCTGGATACTCCAGAATGACAGTGGTACATTTTCAAGTCTGGATCCTCCAGAATGACAGTGGTACATTCTCACAGCTGGATCCTCCAGAATGACAGTGGTACATTCTCACGGCTGGATCCTCCAGAATGACAGTGGTACATTCTCACGGCTGGATCCTCCAGAATGACAGTGGTACATTCTCACGGCTGGATCCTCCAGAATGACAGTGGTACATTCTTATGGCTGGATCCTCCAGAATGACAGTGGTACATTCTCATGTCTGGATCCTCCAGAATGACAGTGGTACATTCTCACGGCTGGATCCTCCAGAATGACAGTGGTACATTCTCATGTCTGGATCCTCCAGAATGACAGTGGTACATTCTCATGTCAGTCTATAGGACTCTTTCCCCCTCCTTTTGATCTCATCTGACTCACACCTGATTCGTGGAGGATTTCAGAGTGGTATTATTCACAGAGAAAGGATAACTTCAATCCAGGTGTGTTGTCTGTCTGTCTGTCTGTCTGTCTGTCTGTCTGTCTGTCTGTCTGTCTGTCTGTCTGTCTGTCTGTCTGTCTGTCTGTCTGTCTGTCTGTCTGTCTGTCTGTCTGTCTGTCTGTCTGTCTGTCTGTCTGTCTGTCTGTCTGTCTGTCTGTCTGTCTGTCTGTCTGTCTGTCTGTCTGTCTGTCTGTCTGTCTGTCTGTCTGTCGCTTGATGCACCACTCACCGTGTACTGATGTCTCAGCAGCAGACTGACAGAACCAGCTCTTCTAGCTCCACTCTGCCTGGCAGCTCTTCTAGCTCCACTCTGCCTGGCAGCTCTTTTAGCTCCACTCTGCCTGGCAGCTCTTCTAGCTCCACTCTGCCTGGCAGCTCTTCTAGCTCCACTCTGCCTGGCAGCTCTTCTAGCTCTATTCTGCCTGGCAGCTCTTCTAGCTCTACTCTGCCTGGCAGCTCTTCTAGCTCTACTCTGCCTGGCAGCTCTGCTCAACTCTGCCTGGCAGCTCTACTTTACTCTGCCTGGCAGCTCTACTCTGCTCTACTCTGCCTGGCAGCTCTACTCTGCTCTACTCTGCCTGGCAGCTCTACTCTGCCTGGCAGCTCTGCTCTACTCTACTCTGCCTGGCAGCTCTGCTCTACTCTGCCTGGCAGCTCTACTTTACTCTGCCTGGCAGCTCTACTCTGCCCTACTCTGCCTGGCAGCTCTACTCTGCTCTACTCTGCCTGGCAGCTCTACTCTGCTCCACTCTGCCTGGCAGCTCTGCTCTACTCTACTCTGCCTGGCAGCTTTGCTCTACTCTACTCTGCCTGGCAACTCTACTCTGAGCTCTGCTCTGCTCTACTCTACTCTGCCTGGCAGCTCTTCTAGCTCCACTCTGCCTGGCAGCTCTTCTAGCTCTATTCTGCCTGGCAGCTCTTCTAGCTCTACTCTGCCTGGCAGCTCTTCTAGCTCTACTCTGCCTGGCAGCTCTGCTCAACTCTGCCTGGCAGCTCTACTCTGCTCTACTCTGCCTGGCAGCTCTACTCTGCTCTACTCTGCCTGGCAGCTCTACTCTGCTCTACTCTGCCTGGCAGCTCTACTCTGCCTGGCAGCTCTGCTCTACTCTACTCTGCCTGGCAGCTCTGCTCTACTCTGCCTGGCAGCTCTACTTTACTCTGCCTGGCAGCTCTACTCTGCCCTACTCTGCCTGGCAGCTCTACTCTGCTCTACTCTGCCTGGCAGCTCTACTCTGCTCCACTCTGCCTGGCAGCTCTGCTCTACTCTACTCTGCCTGGCAGCTTTGCTCTACTCTACTCTGCCTGGCAACTCTACTCTGAGCTCTGCTCTGCTCTACTCTACTCTGCCTGGCAGCTCTACTCTGCCTGGCAGCTCTGCTCTACTCCACTCTGCCTGGAAACTCTGCTCTACTCTACTCTGCCTGACAGCTCTACTCTGCAGTGCTTTGTCATTATTCTCTATCATTATGTGACAGTGCTGTAGTGACAGCTGTTGCTTCAGAGCCCCAGCTACACACAGCTTCTTTGTGTAGTTACGTATTGCTGATTCTGTGACCATCTGCTCTGACTCCATGGCCATCTGCTCTGACTCCATGACCATCTGCACTGACTCCATGGCCATCTGCTCTGACTCCATGGCCATCTGCACTGACTCCATGGCCATCTGCACTGACTCCATGGCCATCTGCTCTGACTCCATGGCCATCTGCTCTGACTCCATGGCCATCTGCTCTGACTCCATGGCCATCTGCACTGACTCCATGACCATCTGTACTGACTCCATGACCATCTGCTCTGACTCCATGACCATCTACTCTGACTCCATGACCATCTGCACTGACTCCATGGCCATCTGCTCTGACTCCATGACCATCTGCACTGACTCTATGGCCATCTGCTCTGACTCCATGGCCATCTGCTCTGACTCCATGACCATCTGCACTGACTCTATGGCCATCTGCTCTGACTCCATGGCCATCTGCACTGACTCCATGGCCATCTGCTCTGACTCCATGGCCATCTGCTCTGACTCCATGGCCATCTGCACTGACTCCATGACCATCTGTACTGACTCCATGACCATCTGCTCTGACTCCATGACCATCTACTCTGACTCCATGACCATCTGCACTGACTCCATGGCCATCTGCTCTGACTCCATGACCATCTGCACTGACTCTATGGCCATCTGCTCTGACTCCATGGCCATCTGCTCTGACTCCATGACCATCTGCACTGACTCTATGGCCATCTGCTCTGACTCCATGGCCATCTGCTCTGACTCCATGACCATCTTCTCTGACTCCATGGCCATCTGCTCTGACTCCATGACCATCTGCTCTGACTCCATGACCATCTGCTCTGACTCCATGGCCATCTGCTCTGATTTACTTACTCCAATGCCGTGTCATGCCGTGTACCATTGTGTAAAACCAAAAGTAAAGAGCAGGTCACAATAGTTAGCTACCATCTGGGCTGCTCCATATCTCACCTGTGGATGAATGGATTCAATTGTTTTCTGGGTTCTATATATAGGCTCTTTTACTTCAAGTGTTGGATCTCTCTTGTGAAATCATAATATTCATGGGAAACTATGTGGCTGAACCAGTCTCACGTGGTCTTATTCAACTGTGGTACGGGAATTGATTCTGGACCATTATGGTCCAGCTAAGTCATCAATCTCCAGATTTGGCAGAAGGGAGGGGAATGAGTGTTATAGAACTAATGTCTTAGAGTAAACAGGCGGGATTCTGGCAGTGCTCTGGGGCCCATCTCAGCCAGCTCATTGGCTACGACGACTGTGGGATAGTGACATTTACTAAATTCCCACACTTCCTGTCTCTGTCATCTTCACAGCACAGAAACAGAAGTGTCTGTCTGATGTGCAGTTGGTTGTGTGAAGAGAAGAGTAAGAGCGTGTGAATGGGAGGCATGCCCCAAACCTTGTTCTAGACTCTGGATCAGGCACCGTGTCGTCATAAACCCACTAAGGGCTCTACTTTAACAAACATCACCAATGGTCTTAAATCTTAGTGGCAGTGCTCCATGTCCAGGGGTGTGTTAAGACAAACTTTTGCTATTTTCACAGCAGGAATTACGGGCGCAGTAGCTGGAAGTGGAGCGAAAAGGCTGGCGTTTGATGAATAAACAAGTTGGAGGTGTGTCAAGGCTTAACCCCTCACTGGCCAATCAGAACGTGCTCCATGGCTAAACATGTGGTTGCATCAAGTTGTGTATTTACGGTCTTTTATGTACTGCATTGTCATCTACTCCAACTTGAATGTTAGTCCGTCATAGCCTAGTTCGTTAAATAGCCTACAGAACCAAAATAATACAAACGTAGTCCCATCGTTACCGCTAAGACCTGCTTTTCGTTGGTCTTAAATCTTCCAATATGCGCTGCATGAAATCACTTTTGCGCTTTTGTTTTTAAGGACACACGTCAAATATTGACACCTCTCCCAAATTGTTGAGTGCAGTGGAATGCTTTATACGGAAGGATGAAGTGTTCGTACGATAACAGATGTGTTGTAAACCATCGGTTACCAATCCTGAAATCCCATCCTGTTGTGTATGTAAGGTAGCCTTAGTGTTAAATATGGCTTAAACTTCCTCATGACGAGCTCAGACCAAACCATCAGCTAAACCAGCTAAACCAATATGACTCCGAGGGCTTTCTTTTCGTCTGGCGCTACGGCAGCGCAAATTCCAAAAAAGCACTTCAGTTTGCAATTTCAGCATGTATGATATTAGACAGGTAAATTGCTGAACCTGGTGCATTGGATGGAAAATGGCAGAGCGCCACGTTTTACATGCTGAAATTGCAAACTGAAGTGCTTTTTTGGAATTTGCGCTGCCGTAGCGCCAGACGAAAAGAAAGCCCTCGGAGTCATATTGGTTTAGCTGATGGTTTGGTCTGAGCTCGTCATGAGGAAGTTTAAGCCATATTTAACACTAAGGCTACCTTACATACACAACAGGATGGATTTCAGGATTGGTAACCGATGGTTTACAACACATCTGTTATCGTACAAACACTACGTCAGCATAAAGCAGTCAAGAATTAGTAGACAAACCCTCCATGCTGTTGTTTTGTAGTGGTATCACTGACTATGTCCTCTGTAGAAATAAGTACAGCTCCCGCTCAGCCCAGTCAAAACTGTTCGCTGCTCTGGCCCCCCAATGGTGGAACAAACTCCCTCACGACGCCAGGACAGCGGAGTCAATCACCACCTTCCGGAGACACCTGAAACCCCACCTCTTTAAGGAATACCTAGGATAGGATAAGTAATCCCTCTCACCCCCCCCCCCCTTTAAGATTTAGATGCACTATTGTAAAGTGACTGTTCCACTGGATGTCATAAGGTGAATGCACCAATTTGTAAGTCGCTCTGGATAAGAGCGTCTGCTAAATGACTTAAATGTAAATGTAATGTAAATGTAATGTAAATGTAATGTAAATGTAAATAGTAATGTATTCATTACCACTAGTGGTCTAATGGTTGGTTGAAGACATACCAAAAAAGCTGACCGAAAGAGCGTTGTCTCTTTAATGACCGGGCCAGTCTGATGGAGATGTAGTGATAGTAATATGGGTCTCAGTCTGAGGGCTCTACAGCTTTCCATTTAAAGCTCCTGGAAGCTACACAGAATGGCTAGACTAGCTCAGCCACTGGCCTGATGGCCTTATGGCACAGGGCCACTGTAGGCGTCACCACCCCAGCTATAGTCTGCACATAGAGCTGCTAATGCTCCCTTTTGATGGGCTGGCTGTGTGTCTCTGTGGGATCTAGAATGGGGACTTAGTCCACAGTGTGTTCTGTCTCTGTGGGATCTAGAATGGGGACTTAGTCCACCGTGTGTTCTGTCTCTGTGGGATCTAGAATGGGGACTTAGTCCACAGTGTGTTCTGTCTCTGTGGGATCTAGAATGGGGACTTAGTCCACAGTGTGTTCTGTCTCTGTGGGATCTAGAATGGGGACTTAGTCCACCGTGTGTTCTGTCTCTGTGGGATCTAGAATGGGGACTTAGTCCACAGTGTGTTCTGTCTCTGTGGGATCTAGAATGGGGACTTAGTCCACAGTGTGTTCTGTCTCTGTGGGATCATGGAATGCAAAATAGTTCTAAAAGGTTTTTTACCTGGAACCAAACATGGTTCTTCAAAGGGTTCTCCTATGGGGACAGCTGAAGAACCCTTTTTAACATCCTAGATAGCACCTCGTCTTCTATGAACGTAGGCTAGTAGCTGGGCTTGCTAGTAGCTGGGCTTGCTCGTAGCTGGGCTTGCTAGTAGCTGGGCTTGCTAGTGGCTGGGCTTGCTAGTGGCTGGGCTTGCTAGTAGCTGGGCTTACTAGTAGCTGGGCTTGCTAGTAGCCACTCTAAAAATGTGCAGTTTTGTCACATAACACAAGGCCACAGATGTCTCTATTTTTGAGGGAGCGTACACTTGGCATGCTGACTGTAGGAATGTCCACCAGAGCTGTTGCCAGAGAATTGAATGTTCATTTTTCTACCATAAGCCCCCTTGTCCAACCGGTCTCACAACCGCAGACCATGCATAACCATGCCAGCCCAGGACCTCCACATCCGGGCTTCTTCACCTGCGGAATAAACTAGCCACCCGGATAGCTGATGAAACTGGGTTATCACAACCGAATCATTACTGCACAAATGGTCAGAAACCCGTCTCAATGAAGCTCATCTGCGTGCTCGTCATCCTCAACAGGGTCTTGACTTGACTGTAGTTTGGCATCATAACCAACTTCAATGGAGAAGTGCTTACATTCGATGGCCACTGGCAAACTGTGCTCTTCATGGATCAATCCTGGTTTCAACTGTACCGGGCAGATGGCAGACAGTGTGTGTGTGGCGTTGTTAGGGCGAGCGGTATGTTGATGTCAACGTTGTTTTGAACAGAGTGCCCCATGGTGGCGGTGGGGTTATGGTATGGGCACGCATGAGCTACGGAGAACGAACACAAGTACATTTTATCAACGGCAATTTGAATCCACAAAGATTACGTGGTGACATCCTTAGGCACATTCATCTGCTGCCATCACCTCATGTTTTAGCAACACAATGCATGGTCCCAAATCGCAAGGATCTGTATCAGATGATGTGAGCAGAGCTGGAGCGAGGAGAGGACCACGCCCAATGACTTTCCCAAAGGCTGGAGCGTCGGGCCTCCTCACCTGCTACAATACTGATCCAGTAGCACTCACTCTACAAGCTCATGGCATGCCCAGCCCAGCATGCACGTGTGCAGCTATAGCCCCTTACTTTAAAACACACAGGTGCAAAATCAAGGTGACTTAAAAAGCTGAGCAGGACCAAGAGCAAGAGTGTGGTGATGTAGTGTCCACAATTAAAGAATCAAGGTGGAATCTGAAGAGTACCAATCAGAGACAACGATTGACAGCTGCCTCTGATTGGGATAGCACACTCTGCCAAACACAAAGAAATACAACACATAGAATGCCCACCAAAATCACACCCTGACCAAACCAAATAGAGACATAAAAAGGCTCTCTAAGGTCAGGGTGTGACAGTACCCCCCCACCCCCCAAGGTGTGGACTCCGGCCGCAAAACCTGAACCTATAGAGGAGGGTCCGGGTGGGCATCTATCCCCGGTGGCAGCTCCGGTGTGGGATGCAGACCCCGCTCCACCTCTGGCTCCCCCCACTTTGGTGGTGCCTCTGGTGCGGGGGACCCTCGTCGCCGACTCCGGACTGGGGACCCTCGCTGCAGGCCCCGGACTGGGGACCCTCGCTGCAGGCCCCGGACTGGGGACCCTCGCTGCAGGCCCCGGACTGGCGACCCTCGCTGCAGGCCCCGGACTGGGGACCCTCGCTGCAGGCCCCGGACTGGGGACCCTCGCTGCAGGCCCCGGACTGGGGACCCTCGCTGCAGGCCCCGGACTGGGGACCCTCGCTGCAGGCCCCGGACTTGGGACCCTCGCTGCAGGCCCCGGACTGAGAACCCTCTCTGCAGGCCCGGGACTGGGGACCCTCGTTGCATGACGGGGGACCGACGCTGGAGGCTCCGGACAGGGGACCGACGCTGGAGGCTCCGGACAGGGGACCGTCGCTGGAGGCTCCGGACAGGGGGCCGTCGCTGGAGGTTCCGGACAGGGGGCCGTCGCTGGAGGCTCCGGACAGGGGACCGTCGCTGGAGGCTCCGGACAGGGGACCGTCGCTGGAGGCTCCGGACAGGGGACCGTCGCTGGAGGCTCCGGACAGGGGACCGTCGCTGGAGGTTCCGGACAGGGGACCGTCGCTGGAGGTTCCGGACAGGGGACCGTCGCTGGAGGTTCCGGACAGGGGACCGTCGCTGGAGGTTCCGGACAGGGGACCGTCGCTGGAGGCTCCACCTATGAAAACAGCCTACAAGGCAGAATCCTGACAACTCAGCCTCTGAGGATGAAATTGAACCTGATCATCCTGTCAGGAATGGAGCTTACCCACTGTAAAATGTAAATACTATTCACAAAACAGGAAGTGTCCCTTATAATTATACACATATCAGTTATTCAAGCTAACAACCAGTATAGAGAACACGCTAGCTTGCTAACAAGACTACCTAGCTAGCTAGCTCACAAGACTAGCCAAGTTAGCTGCGTTGGTCCTCGCATGCGATTGGCTATGGTCTTAGGGGAGGCACGCAGCCTGGGAGATAATTTTGCCTGTCAGGCATCGTTTAGGGCTTAAATGCCCCACATTGCGATCAACGCAGCCGCAGGGCTCCTCGATGAGGTGCTCATAGTGCATCTGAACACATGAATGGCTGATGATGCGTAGTACTTTTGATTATCTCATTATCTCAACAAAACAACTTTGGTTATGTAGTGATCATGAGCTAAATAGGTCACGATCTCGACATCTGGGATATTATATTATATATTATTATTATATTATTATTATATTTAGTCATTCGTGTGTCCTCTCTGGACTTCAGTAATTTCGTTGATCTGGATATATAATTTATGAAATTATTTAAAAAGCCCATCCCTAGTCTGTATAGAGCTGGGGGAGGATTACTGTAATGGCTTGAGGACCTAGTCTCTATAGAGCTGGGGGAGGATTACTGTAATGGATTGAGGCCCTAGTCTCTATAGAGCTGGGGGAGGATTACTGATTGAGGACCAAGTCTCTATAGAGCTGGGGGAGGATTACTGATTGAGGACCTAGTCTCTATAGAGCTGGGGGAGGATTACTGATTGAGGACCAAGTCTCTATAGAGCTGGGGGAGGATTACTGATTGAGGACCTAGTCTCTATAGAGCTGGGGGAGGATTACTGATTGAGGACCTAGTCTCTATAGAGCTGGGGGAGGATTACTGTAATGGATTGAGGACCTAGTCTCTATAGAGCTGGGGGAGGATTACTGTAATGGATTGAGGACCTAGTCTCTATAGATCTGGGGGAGGATTACTGATTGAGGACCTAGTCTCTATAGAGCTGGGGGAGGATTACTGTAATGGATTGAGGACCTAGTCTCTATAGAGCTGGGGGTGGATTACTGATTGAGGACCTAGTCTCTATAGAGCTGGGGGAGGATTACTGTAATGGATTGAGGACCTAGTCTCTATAGAGCTGGGGGTGGATTACTGATTGAGGACCTAGTCTCTATAGAGCTGGGGGAGGATTACTGTAATGGATTGAGGACCTAGTCTCTATAGAGCTGGGGGAGGATTACTGATTGAGGACCTAGAGAAGGTGATACTCGTGTAAATACTCTGAGCATCTCTTGACGGTCGCCGTGTCTCGCATTGCACCACAGGAATAATATAATAGTTCATACAGGAAGGGGGATGGCCCTCTCAGAGAAGAGGGTTCTAGCGAACAGTGTTAGGCAAGACACAACCTGCCCTGGGAATATCTGCGGGGCCAGGCCCGTCCCACGCCTTAGAGACGTGTTTGTGTCAACGAGCCTGTCAAGACTCGCTGGGAATAAAGATCAGGGAGAGGGAAAATAAAACATATATATGAGGAATAGGGAAAGAGAAAGATACCAGATCTCTCAATAATGTTGAGGCCTGGAAGAGCCCCATTTCCAAACCGGTTCTTGTTATTATTAAATGTGTTTTCTTCCCTGAACATTAGGACATTACCCAGGCTATAATGGAACAGTAGTGACATTAGGACATTACCCAGACTATAATGGAACAGTAGTGACATTAGGACATTACCCAGACTATAATGGAACAGTAGTGACATTAGGACATTACCCAGACTATAATGGAACAGTAGTGGCATTAGGATACCCAGGCTATAATGGAACAGTAGTGGCATTAGGATATTACCCAGGCTATAATGGAACAGTAGTGGCATTAAGAGGTTACCCAGGCTATAATGGAACAGTAGTGGCATTAGGACATAAACCAGGCTATAATGGAACAGTAGTGGCATTAGGACATTACCCAGGCTATAATGGAACAGTAGTGGCATTAGGAAAGTACCCAGGCTATAATAGTGGCATTAGGACATTACCCAGGCTATAATAGTGGCATTAGGATATTACCCAGGCTATAATGGAACAGTAGTGGCATTAGGACATTACCCAGGCTATAATGGAACAGCAGTGGCATTAGGAAAGTACCCAGGCTATAATAGTGGCATTAGGACATTACCCAGGCTATAATAGTGGCATTAGGATATTACCCAGGCTATAATGGAACAGTAGTGGCATTAGGACATTACCCAGGCTATAATGGAACAGTGGTGGCATTAGGAGGTTACCCAGGCTATAATGGAACAGTAGTGGCATTAGGACATTACCCAGGCTACAATGGAACAATAGTGGCATTAGGAGAGTACCCAGGCTGTAATGGAACAGTAGTGGCATTAGGAGGTTACCCAGGCTATAATGGAACAGTAGTGGCATTAGAACATTACCCAGGCTATAATGGAACAGCAGTGGCATTAGGAGGTTACCCAGGCTATAATGGAACAGCAGTGGCATTAGGACATTACCCAGGCTATAATGGAACAGTAGTGGCATTAGGACATTACCCAGGCTATAATGGAACAGTAGTGGCATTAGGACATTACCCAGGCTATAATGGAACAGTAGTGGCATTAGGATACCCAGGCTATAATGGAACAGTAGTGGCATTAGGACATTACCCAGGCTATAATGGAACAGTAGTGGCATTAGGAGAGTACCCAGGCTATAATGGAACAGCAGTGGCATTAGGAGAGTACCCAGGCTATAATGGAACAGTAGTGGCATTAGGAGAGTACCCAGGCTATAATGGAACAGTAGTGGCATTAGGACATTACCCAGGCTATAATGGAACAGTAGTGGCATTAGGAGATAAATAAGGAGAAAGAAGAATATCAAACTACTTCAATAGGAGCTCATTCCTCTGTCACACACACACACACACACACACACACACACACACACACACACACACACACACACACACACACACACACACACACACACACACACACACACACACACACACACACACACACACACACACACAGTTGTAAAGATTGAACATCGAATAACAGACACATACGCAGCTCTTGTAATCAAATCGTGTCTCAGACTTAACAACGACGACGCAGGAAAAGTACTTTGTGATGATACAAGACAGGCAAGAAAGAAAGAGGAAACAGTTTGGCGTCCCTCAGGGCGTCCGTATAAGAACCACCGTAATAAATCCGATCACCTTTTATACCCAGTCGGGGTTCTCAGCTTCACCGTCAATTAAATCACACAATCTTTCCACGGCATAAAACAGCATTCTCAAAACTGTAAAATATGTATTATTGTAATTATATTGTTCAATGACAACCTTCCTATTTAACTTGTCGGGAAAAGTTTTTCTACAGTTTCAGTTTCATAAATGTGCTCTAGCAACCAATTGGCTAATCCCAAGAGTGACAGATGCTTATTATCCCCCTTCCACCATCTCAGATCAGGCTTGATAAACAAGAAGTCACATGCCATTTTCCCATACTGCATCAGGTGTCACACACGCACGCGCACGCGCACACGCACACGCACACACACACACACACACACACACACACACACACACACACACACACACACACACACACACACACACACACACACACACACACACACACATTTCACCACTATGGTCTAATTATTGCCATTATCTTCCTAATCTTACTACATTTGCACACACTGCATATAGATTTTTCTATTGTGTTATTGACTGTATGTTTGTTTTACTCCATGTGTAACTCTTTGTTGTTTTTGTTGCACTGTTTTGCTTTATCTTGGCCAGGTCGCAATTGTAAATGAGAACTTGTTCTCAACTGGCCTACCTGGTTAAATAAGGGTGAAATAAATCAAATAAATAAATAAAAAAGTAACAGCTGCCTTCCGGCCCCACTTCCTACATTCTCTTTGCAACACATCGAAATAAATGGCTAATGAGGATAGTTGTTATCTCTGCTCTCACTTTTCTATCCCTGCTTTCCTGACATTTCTTCTTCTTCAACAAGAGAGAACCAGGGTTTTTTCATCTCCTCTTTTTTCATCTCCTCTCAAGAGAGAACCAGGGTTTTCTCATCTCCTCTCCAGAGAGAACCAGGGGGATTTTCCATCTCCTCTCAAGAGAGAACCAGGGGTTTTTTCCATCTACTCTCAAGAGAGAACCAGGGGGGTTTTCCATCTCCTCTCAAGAGAGAACCAAGGGGTTTTTCCATCTCCTCTCAAGAGAGAACCAGGGGGTTTTCAACTCCTCTCCAGAGAGAACCAGGGGGATTTCAACTCCTCTCCAGTGAGAACCAGGGTTTTTTTCCATCTCCTCTCAAGAGAGAACCAGGGGTTTTTTCCATCTCCTCTCAAGAGAGAACCAGGGGGTTTTTCCATCTCCTCTCAAGAGAGAACCAGGGGTTTTTTCCATCTCCTCTCCAGAGAGAACCAGGGGTTTTTTCCATCTCCTCTCAAGAGAGAACCAGGGGTTTTCCATCTCCTCTCCAGAGAGAACCAGGGGGGGGTTTCCATCTCCTCTCAAGAGAGAACCAGGGGTTTTTCAACTCCTCTCCAGAGAGAACCAGGGGGGGTTCCATCTCCTCTCAAGAGAGAACCAGGTTTTTTTTCCATCTCCTCTCAAGAGAGAACCAGGGGGGGTTTCCATCTCCTCTCAAGAGAGAGCCAGGGGGGGTTCCATCTCCTCTCAAGAGAGAACCAGGGGTTTTTCAACTCCTCTCCAGAGAGAACCAGGGGGATTTTCCATCTCCTCTGAAGAGAGAACCAGGGTTTTTTTCCATCTCCTCTCAAGAGAGAATCAGGGGGTTTTTCCATCTCCTCTCAAGAGAGAACCAGGTGTTTTTCAACTCCTCTCCAGAGAGAGAAAAAGAATAGACTACCCTCCTTTTAATTTCTGTACAATTGAGCAGGTTAGTGAGAGGCTGCTGAAGACGTGATGTTACATGACAGGTATGAAGAGGACAAGACTGGAGGCGCCAAGCCCTGCTTGTTTAAGGCCCAGCTCTGTCAGGACTTGATTTGGCATGCGCCCGCAGCCACCGGGGCTGGGGAAGGAACGCTATGCCTGTGGGCCTGTCTCAACCTGTACCTGGACAACTTTGCTGAGAGGAGAAAAGTCTGTTTGTGTGTTGAAGTAGTATCTCTGGGTTGAGAGAAGGAGTTTACTCACAGGCCAGTTTATTAGATACACCACCCCGTTCACGAAAGTGTCACATGGGCGTGGCTTGCTATATAAATCAGGGAGACAGGCATCGAGGCATTCAGTTACTGTTCGGAAGAATGTTAGAATGGGCAAAACGGGTGACCTAAGAGACGTGACTCTGCTACCCTACTATAGAGGTATGACTCTGCTACCCTACTATAGAGGTATGACTCTGCTACCCTACTATAGAGGTATGACTCTGTTACCCTACTATAGAGGTATGACTCTGCTACCCTACTATAGAGGTATGACTCTGCTACCCTACTATAGAGGTATGACTCTGCTACCCTACTATATAACTATGACTCTGCTACCCTACAATAGAGGTATGACTCTGCTACCCTACTATAGAGGTATGACTCTGCTACCCTACTATAGAGGTATGACTCTGCTACCCTACTACAGAGCTATGACTCTGCTACCCTACTATAGAGGTATGACTCTGCTACCCTACTATATAACTATGACTCTGCTACCCTACTATAGAGGTATGACTCTGTTACCCTACTATAGAGGTATGACTCTGTTACCCTACTATAGAGGTATGACTCTGCTACCCTACTACAGAGGTATGACTCTGCTACCCTACTACAGAGCTATGACTCTGCTACCCTACTATAGAGGTATGACTCTTCTACCCTACTACATAACTATGACTCTGCTACCCTACTATAGAGGTATGACCCTGCTACCCTACTATAAAGGTATGACTCTGCTACCCTACTATATAGGTATGACTCTGCTACCCTACTATATAACTATGACTCTGCTACCCTACTATAGAGGTATGACTCTGTTACCCTACTATAGAGGTATGACTCTGTTACCCTACTATAGAGGTATGACTCTGCTACCCTACTATAGAGGTATGACTCTGCTACCCTACTACAGAGCTATGACTCTGCTACCCTACTATAGAGGTATGACTCTGCTACCCTACTACATAACTATGACTCTGCTACCCTACTATAGAGGTATGACTCTGCTACCCTATTACATAACTATGACTCTGCTACCCTACTATAGAGGTATGACTCTGCTACCCTACTATATAACTATGACTCTGCTACCCTACTATAGAGGTATGACTCTGCTACCCTACTATAGAGGTATGACTCTGCTACCCTACTACAGAGCTATGACTCTGCTACCCTACTATATAACTATGCCTCTTCTAACCTATTATATAACTATGACTCTGCTACCCTACTATAGAGGTATGACTCTGCTACCCTACTATAGAGGTATGACTCTGCTACCCTACTATAGAGGTATGACTCTGCTACCCTACTATATAACTATGACTCTGCTACCCTACTATATAACTATGACTCTGCTAACCTACTATAGAGGTATGACTCTGCTACCCTACTATAGAGGTATGACTCTGTTACCCTACTATAGAGGTATGACTCTGCTACCCTATTACATAACTATGAGTCTGTTACCCTACTATAGAGGTATGACTCTGTTACCCTACTATAGAGGTATGACTCTGCTACCCTACTATAGAGGTATGACTCTGCTACCCTACTATAGAGGTATGACTCTGCTACCCTACTACAGAGCTATGACTCTGCTACCCTACTATATAACTATGCCTCTTCTAACCTATTATATAACTATGACTCTGCTACCCTACTATAGAGGTATGACTCTGCTACCCTACTATAGAGGTATGACTCTGCTACCCTACTATAGAGGTATGACTCTGCTACCCTACTATATAACTATGACTCTGCTACCCTACTATATAACTATGACTCTGCTAACCTACTATAGAGGTATGACTCTGCTACCCTACTATAGAGGTATGACTCTGTTACCCTACTATAGAGGTATGACTCTGCTACCCTACTATATAACTATGACTCTGCTACCCTACTATAGAGGTATGACTCTGCTACCCTACTACAGAGCTATGACTCTGCTACCCTACTATATAACTATGACTCTGCTACCCTACTACATAACTATGACTCTGCTACCCTACTACAGAGGTATGACTCTGCTACCCTACTACAGAGCTATGACTCTGCTACCCTACTATAGAGGTATGACTCTGCTACCCTACTATATAACTATGACTCTGCTACCCTACTACATAACTATGACTCTGCTACCCTACTATAGAGGTATGACTCTGCTACCCTACTATAGAGGTATGACTCTGCTACCCTACTATAGAGGTATGACTCTGCTACCCTACTATATAACTATGACTCTGCTACCCTACTATATAACTATGACTCTGCTAACCTACTATAGAGGTATGACTCTGCTACCCTACTATAGAGGAATGCCTCTGTTACCCTACTATAGAGGTATGACTCTGCTACCCTACTATATAACTATGACTCTGCTACCCTACTATAGAGGTATGACTCTGCTACCCTACTACAGAGCTATGACTCTGCTACCCTACTATATAACTATGACTCTGCTACCCTACTACATAACTATGACTCTGCTACCCTACTACAGAGGTATGACTCTGCTACCCTACTACAGAGCTATGACTCTGCTACCCTACTATAGAGGTATGACTCTGCTACCCTACTATATAACTATGACTCTGCTACCCTACTACATAACTATGACTCTGCTACCCTACTATAGAGGTATGACTCTGCTACCCTACTATAGAGGTATGACTCTGTTACCCTACTATAGAGGTATGACTCTGCTACCCTACTATATAACTATGACTCTGCTACCCTACTATAGAGGTATGACTCTGCTACCCTACTACAGAGCTATGACTCTGCTACCCTACTATATAACTATGACTCTGCTACCCTACTACATAACTATGACTCTGCTACCCTACTACAGAGGTATGACTCTGCTACCCTACTACAGAGCTATGACTCTGCTACCCTACTATAGAGGTATGACTCTGCTACCCTACTATATAACTATGACTCTGCTACCCTACTACATAACTATGACTCTGCTACCCTACTATAGAGGTATGACTCTGCTACCCTACTATAGAGGTATGACTCTGCTACCCTACTATAGAGGTATGACTCTGCTACCCTACTATATAACTATGACTCTGCTACCCTACTATATAACTATGACTCTGCTAACCTACTATAGAGGTATGACTCTGCTACCCTACTATAGAGGAATGCCTCTGTTACCCTACTATAGAGGTATGACTCTGCTACCCTACTATATAACTATGACTCTGCTACCCTACTATAGAGGTATGACTCTGCTACCCTACTACAGAGCTATGACTCTGCTACCCTACTATATAACTATGACTCTGCTACCCTACTACATAACTATGACTCTGCTACCCTACTACAGAGGTATGACTCTGCTACCCTACTACAGAGCTATGACTCTGCTACCCTACTACAGAGGTATAACTCTGCTACCCTACTATAGAGGTATGACTCTGCTACCCTACTACAGAGCTATGACTCTGCTACCCTACTATATAACTATGCCTCTTCTAACCTATTATATAACTATGACTCTGCTACCCTACTATAGAGGTATGACTCTGTTACCCTACTATATAACTATGACTCTGCTACCCTACTATATAACTATGACTCTGCTAACCTACTATAGAGGTATGACTCTGTTACCCTACTATAGAGGTATGACTCTGCTACCCTACTATAGAGGTATGACTCTGCTACCCTACTATAGAGGTATGACTCTGCTACCCTACTATAGAGGTATGACTCTGCTACCCTACTATAGAGGTATGACTCTGCTACCCTACTATAGAGGTATGACTGTTACCCTACTATAGAGGTATGACTCTGCTACCCTACTATATAACTATGACTCTGCTACCCTACTATAGAGGTATGACTCTGTTACCCTACTATAGAGGTATGACTCTGCTACCCTACTATATAACTATGACTCTGCTACCCTACTATAGAGGTATGACTCTGCTACCCTACTATAGAGGTATGACTCTGTTACCCTACTATAGAGGTATGACTCTGCTACCCTACTATATAACTATGACTCTGCTACCCTACTATAGAGGCATGACTCTGCTACCCTACTACAGAGCTATGACTCTGCTACCCTACTATATAACTATGACTCTGCTACCCTACTACATAACTATGACTCTGCTACCCTACTACAGAGGTATGACTCTGCTACCCTACTACAGAGCTATGACTCTGCTACCCTACTATAGAGGTATGACTCTGCTACCCTACTATATAACTATGACTCTGCTACCCTACTATAGAGGTATGACTCTGCTACCCTACTATATAACTATGACTCTGCTAACCTACTATAGAGGTATGACTCTTCTACCCTACTATAGAGGTATGACTCTGTTACCCTACTATAGAGGTATGACTCTGCTACCCTACTATATAACTATGACTCTGCTACCCTACTATAGAGGTATGACTCTGCTACCCTACTACAGAGCTATGACTCTGCTACCCTACTATATAACTATGACTCTGCTACCCTACTACATAACTATGACTCTGCTACCCTACTACAGAGGTATGACTCTGCTACCCTACTACAGAGCTATGACTCTGCTACCCTACTATAGAGGTATGACTCTGCTACCCTACTATATAACTATGACTCTGCTACCCTACTATAGAGTAATGACTCTGCTACCCTACTATATAACTATGACTCTGCTACCCTACTATATAACTATGACTCTGCTACCCTACTATAGAGGTATGACTCTGCTACCCTACTATAGAGGTATGACTCTGCTACCCTAATATAGAGGTATGACTCTGCTACCCTACTATAGAGGTATTCCTCTCCAACCCTACTATAGAGGTATGACTATGCTACCCTACTATAGAGGTATGACTCTGCTACCCTACTATATAACTATGACTCTGCTACCCTACTATAGTGGTATGACTCTGCTACCCTACTATAGAGGTATGACTCTGCTACCCTACTAGAGGTATGACTCTGCTACCCTACTATAAAGGTATGACTCTGCTACCCTACTATATAGGTATGACTCTGCTACCCTACTATAGAGGTATGACGCTGCTACCCTACTATAGAGGTATGACTCTGCTACCCTACTATATAACTATGACTCTGCTACCCTACTATAGAGGTATGACTCTGTTACCCTACTATAGAGGTATGACTCTGCTACCCTACTATAGAGGTATGACTCTGCTACCCTACTATAGAGGTATGACTCTGCTACCCTACTATATAACTATGACTCTGCTACCCTACTATATAACTATGACTCTGCTAACCTACTATAGAGGTATGACTCTGCTACCCTACTATAGAGGTATGACTCTGTTACCCTACTATAGAGGTATGACTCTGCTACCCTACTATATAACTATGACTCTGCTACCCTACTATAGAGGTATGACTCTGCTACCCTACTACAGAGCTATGACTCTGCTACCCTACTATATAACTATGACTCTGCTACCCTACTACATAACTATGACTCTGCTACCCTACTACAGAGGTATGACTCTGCTACCCTACTACAGAGGTATGACTCTGCTACCCTACTATAGAGGTATGACTCTGCTACCCTACTATATAACTATGACTCTGCTACCCTACTATATAACTATGACTCTGCTACCCTACTATAGAGGTATGACTCTGCTACCCTACTATAGAGGTATGGCTCTGCTACCCTACTATAGAGGTATGACTCTGCTACCCTACTATAGAGGTATGACTCTGCTACCCTACTATATAACTATGACTCTGCTACCCTACTATATAACTATGACTCTGCTAACCTACTATAGAGGTATGACTCTGCTACCCTACTATAGAGGAATGCCTCTGTTACCCTACTATAGAGGTATGACTCTGCTACCCTACTATATAACTATGACTCTGCTACCCTACTATAGAGGTATGACTCTGCTACCCTACTACAGAGCTATGACTCTGCTACCCTACTATATAACTATGACTCTGCTACCCTACTACATAACTATGACTCTGCTACCCTACTACAGAGGTATGACTCTGCTACCCTACTACAGAGCTATGACTCTGCTACCCTACTATAGAGGTCTGACTCTGCTACCCTACTATATAACTATGACTCTGCTACCCTACTATAGAGGTATGACTCTGCTACCCTACTATATAACTATGACTGCTACCCTACTATATAACTATGACTCTGCTACCCTACTATAGAGGTATGACTCTGTTACCCTACTATATAACTATGACTCTGCTACCCTACTATAGAGGTATGACTCTGCTACCCTAATATAGAGGTATGACTCTGCTACCCTACTATAGAGGTATTCCTCTCCAACCCTACTATAGAGGTATGACTATGCTACCCTACTATAGAGGTATGACTCTGCTACCCTACTATATAACTATGACTCTGCTACCCTACTATAGCGGTATGACTCTGCTACCCTACTATAGGTATGACTCTGCTACCCTACTATAAAGGTATGACTCTGCTACCCTACTATATAGGTATGACTCTGCTACCCTACTATAGAGGTATGACACTGCTACCCTACTATAGAGGTATGACTCTGCTACCCTACTATATAACTATGACTCTGCTACCCTACTATAGAGGTATGACTCTGTTACACTACTATAGAGGTATGACTCTGCTACCCTACTACAGAGGTATAACTCTGCTACCCTACTATAGAGGTATGACTCTGCTACCCTACTACAGAGCTATGACTCTGCTACCCTACTATATAACTATGCCTCTTCTAACCTATTATATAACTATGACTCTGCTACCCTACTATAGAGGTATGACTCTGTTACCCTACTATATAACTATGACTCTGCTACCCTACTATATAACTATGACTCTGCTAACCTACTATAGAGGTATGACTCTGTTACCCTACTATAGAGGTATGACTCTGCTACCCTACTATAGAGGTATGACTCTGCTACCCTACTATAGAGGTATGACTCTGCTACCCTACTATAGAGGTATGACTCTCCTACCCTACTATAGAGGTATGACTCTGCTACCCTACTATAGAGGTATGACTGTTACCCTACTATAGAGGTATGACTCTGCTACCCTACTATATAACTATGACTCTGCTACCCTACTATAGAGGTATGACTCTGTTACCCTACTATAGAGGTATGACTCTGCTACCCTACCATATAACTATGACTCTGCTAACCTACTATAGAGGTATGACTCTGCTACCCTACTATAGAGGTATGACTCTGTTACCCTACTATAGAGGTATGACTCTGCTACCCTACTATATAACTATGACTCTGCTACCCTACTATAGAGGCATGACTCTGCTACCCTACTACAGAGCTATGACTCTGCTACCCTACTATATAACTATGACTCTGCTACCCTACTACATAACTATGATTCTGCTACCCTACTACAGAGGTATGACTCTGCTACCCTACTATAGAGGAATGCCTCTGTTACCCTACTATAGAGGTATGACTCTGCTACCCTACTATATAACTATGACTCTGCTACCCTACTATAGAGGTATGACTCTGCTACCCTACTACAGAGCTATGACTCTGCTACCCTACTATATAACTATGACTCTGCTACCCTACTACATAACTATGACTCTGCTACCCTACTACAGAGGTATGACTCTGCTACCCTACTACAGAGCTATGACTCTGCTACCCTACTATAGAGGTCTGACTCTGCTACCCTACTATATAACTATGACTCTGCTACCCTACTATAGAGGTATGACTCTGCTACCCTACTATATAACTATGACTGCTACCCTACTATATAACTATGACTCTGCTACCCTACTATAGAGGTATGACTCTGTTACCCTACTATAGAGGTATGACTCTGCTACCCTACTATAGAGGTATGACTCTGCTACCCTACTATAGAGGTATGACTCTCCTACCCTACTATAGAGGTATGACTCTGCTACCCTACTATAGAGGTATGACTGTTACCCTACTATAGAGGTATGACTCTGCTACCCTACTATATAACTATGACTCTGCTACCCTACTATAGAGGTATGACTCTGTTACCCTACTATAGAGGTATGACTCTGCTACCCTACCATATAACTATGACTCTGCTAACCTACTATAGAGGTATGACTCTGCTACCCTACTATAGAGGTATGACTCTGTTACCCTACTATAGAGGTATGACTCTGCTACCCTACTATATAACTATGACTCTGCTACCCTACTATAGAGGCATGACTCTGCTACCCTACTACAGAGCTATGACTCTGCTACCCTACTATATAACTATGACTCTGCTACCCTACTACATAACTATGACTCTGCTACCCTACTACAGAGGTATGACTCTGCTACCCTACTACAGAGCTATGACTCTGCTACCCTAATATAGAGGTATGACTCTGCTACCCTACTATATAACTATGACTCTGCTACCCTCCTATAGAGGTATGACTTTGCTACCCTACTATATAACTATGACTCTGCTACCCTACTATAGAGGTATGACTCTGCTACCCTACTATATAACTATGACTCTGCTACCCTACTATATAACTATGACTCTGCTACCCTACTATAGAGGTATGACTCTGTTACCCTACTATATAACTATGACTCTGCTACCCTACTATAGAGGTATGACTCTGCTACCCTAATATAGAGGTATGACTCTGCTACCCTACTATAGAGGTATTCCTCTCCAACCCTACTATAGAGGTATGACTATGCTACCCTACTATAGAGGTATGACTCTGCTACCCTACTATATAACTATGACTCTGCTACCCTACTATAGCGGTATGACTCTGCTACCCTACTATAGAGGTATGACTCTGCTACCCTACTAGAGGTATGACTCTGCTACCCTACTATAAAGGTATGACTCTGCTACCCTACTATAAAGGTATGACTCTGCTACCCTACTATAGAGGTATGACGCTGCTACCCTACTATAGAGGTATGACTCTGCTACCCTACTATATAACTATGACTCTGCTACCCTACTATAGAGGTATGACTCTGTTACCCTACTATAGAGGTATGACTCTGCTACCCTACTACAGAGGTATAACTCTGCTACCCTACTATAGAGGTATGACTCTGCTACCCTACTACAGAGCTATGACTCTGCTACCCTACTATATAACTATGCCTCTTCTAACCTATTATATAACTATGACTCTGCTACCCTACTATAGAGGTATGACTCTGTTACCCTACTATATAACTATGACTCTGCTACCCTACTATATAACTATGACTCTGCTAACCTACTATAGAGGTATGACTCTGTTACCCTACTATAGAGGTATGACTCTGCTACCCTACTATAGAGGTATGACTCTGCTACCCTACTATAGAGGTATGACTCTGCTACCCTACTATAGAGGTATGACTCTCCTACCCTACTATAGAGGTATGACTCTGCTACCCTACTATATAACTGTGACTCTGCTACCCTACTATATAACTATGACTCTGCTACCCTACTATAGAGGTATGACTCTGTTACCCTACTATAGAGGTATGACTCTGCTACCCTACTATATAACTATGACTCTGCTAACCTACTATAGAGGTATGACTCTGCTACCCTACTATAGAGGTATGACTCTGTTACCCTACTATAGAGGTATGACTCTGCTACCCTACTATAGAGGTATGACTCTGCTACCCTACTACAGAGCTATGACTCTGCTACCCTACTACAGAGCTATGACTCTGCTACCCTACTATATAACTATGACTCTGCTACCCTACTACATAACTATGACTCTGCTACCCTACTACAGAGGTATGACTCTGCTACCCTACTACAGAGCTATGACTCTGCTACCCTACTATAGAGGTATGACTCTGCTACCCTACTTTATAACTATGACTCTGCTACCCTACTATATAACTATGACTCTGCTACCCTACTATAGAGGTATGACTCTGCTACCCTACTACAGAGGTATGACTCTGCTACCCTACCATAGAGGTATGACGCTGCTACCCTACTATAGAGGTATGACTCTGCTACCCTACTATATAACTATGACTCTGCTACCCTACTATAGAGGTATGACTCTGTTACCCTACTATAGAGGTATGACTCTGCTACCCTACTATATAACTATGACTCTGCTAACCTACTATAGAGGTATGACTCTGCTACCCTACTATAGAGGTATGACTCTATTACCCTAATATAGAGGTATGACTCTGCTACCCTACTATATAACTATGACTCTGCTACCCTACTACATAACTATGACTCTGCTACCCTACTACAGAGGTATGACTCTGCTACCCTACTACAGAGCTATGACTCTGCTACCCTACTATAGAGGTATGACTCTGCTACCCTACTATATAACTATGACTCTGCTACCCTACTATATAACTATGACTCTGCTACCCTACTATAGAGGTATGACTCTGCTACCCTACTATAGAGGTATTCCTCTGCAACCCTACTATAGAGGTATGACTCTGCTACCCTACTATAGAGGTATGACTCTGCTACCCTACTATATAACTATGACTCTGCTACCCTACTATAGAGGTATGACTCTGCTACCCTACTATAGAGGTATGACTCTGCTACCCTACTATATAGGTATGACTCTGCTACCCTACCATAGAGGTATGACTCTGCTACCCTACCATAGAGGTATGACTCTGCTACCCTACTATAGAGGTATGACTCTGCTACCCTACTATAGAGGTATGACTCTGCTACCCTACTATAGAGGTGTGACTCTGCTACCCTACTATATAACTATGACTCTGCTACCCTACTATATAACTATGACTCTGCTACCCTACTATATAACTATGACTCTGCTACCCTACTATAGAGGTATGACTCTGCTACCCTACTATAGAGGTATGACTCTGCTACCCTACTACAGAGGTATAACTCTGCTACCCTACTATAGAGGTATGACTCTGCTACCCTACTACAGAGCTATGACTCTGCTACCCTACTATATAACTATGCCTCTTCTAACCTATTATATAACTATGACTCTGATACCCTACTATAGAGGTATGACTCTGCTACCCTACTATAGAGGTATGACTCTGCTACCCTACTATAGAGGTATGACTCTGCTACCCTACTATATAACTATGACTCTGCTACCCTACTATATAACTATGACTCTGCTAACCTACTATAGAGGTATGACTCTGCTACCCTACTATATAACTATGACTCTGCTAACCTACTATAGAGGTATGACTCTGCTACCCTACTATAGAGGTATGACTCTGTTACCCTACTATAGAGGTATGACTCTGCTACCCTACTATATAACTATGACTCTGCTACCCTACTATAGAGGTATGACTCTGCTACCCTACTATAGAGGTATGACTCTCCTACCCTACTATAGAGGTATGACTCTGCTACCCTACTATATAACTGTGACTCTGCTACCCTACTATATAACTATGACTCTGCTACCCTACTATATAACTATGACTCTGCTACCCTACTATAGAGGTATGACTCTGCTACCCTACTATAGAGGTATGACTCTGCTACCCTACTATATAACTATGACTCTGCTACCCTACTATAGAGGTATGACTCTGCTACCCTACTATAGAGGTATGACTCTGCTACCCTACTATAGAGGTATGACTCTGCTACCCTACTATATAACTATGACTCTGCTACCCTACTATAGAGGTATGACTCTGCTACCCTACTATAGAGGTATGACTCTGCTACCCTACTATAGAGGTATGACTCTGCTACCCTACTATAGAGGTATGACTCTGCTACCCTACTATATAACTATGACTCTGCTACCCTACTATAGAGGTATGACTCTGCTACCCTACTATAGAGGTATGACTCTGCTACCCTACTATAGAGGTATGACTCTGCTACCCTACTATATAACTATGACTCTTCTACCCTACTATAGAGGTATGACTCTGTTACCCTACTATAAAGGTATGACTCTGCTACCCTACTATATTGGTATGACTCTGCTAACCTACTATAGAGGTATGACTCTGCTACCCTACTATAGTGGTATGACTCTGCTACCCTACTATATAGCTATGACTCTGCTACCCTACTATAGAACTATGACTCTGCTACCCTACTATATAACTATGACTCTGCTACCCTACTATAGAGATATGACTCTGCTACCCTACTATAGAGGTATGACTCTGTTACCCTACTATATAACTATGACTCTGCTACCCTACTATAGAGCTATGACTCTGCTACCCTACTATAGAGGTATGACTCTGCTACCCTACTATAGAGGTATGACTCTGCTACCCTACTATATAGCTATGACTCTGCTACCCTACTATAGAGCTATGACTCTGCTACCCTACTATATAACTATGACTCTGCTACCCTACTATAGAGGTATGACTCTGCTACCCTACTATAGAGGTATGACTCTGTTACCCTACTATATAACTATGACTCTGCTACCCTACTATAGAGCTATGACTCTGCTAACCTACTATAGAGCTATGACTCTGCTACCCTACTATAGAGCTATGACTCTGCTACCCTACTATAGAGCTATGACTCTGCTACCCTACTTTAAGGCGTAGTTAAGTGTTATGTTTAAATGACATCACATGTTCCCTGATCTAAAGAAGTGTGCTATATAGGGAATAGGGTGCCATTTTGGACGTAGGCATTGTGATTAAGTAGTGTTTTCGCTGTGTGTGTAATTTACATTGTGACCAGTGAATGGCTCATAATTACATAGTAACACATGAGAGAGGACCGCACCCTGCCTGGGAGACGAGAAGAGAGGAGGAGAGCCACTTGAGCACATCAGTCAACTGCTGCAAGCTTGTGTGTGTGTGTGTGTGTGTGCGTGTGTGCGTGTGTGCGTGTGTGCGTGTGTGCGTGTGTGCGTGTGTGCGTGTGTGCGTGTGTGTGTGTGTGTGTGTGTGTGTGTGTGTGTGTGTGTGTGTGTGTGTGTGTGTGTGTGTGTGTGTGTGTGTGTGTGTGTGTGTGTGTGTGTGTGTGTGTGT
Organism: Oncorhynchus gorbuscha; assembly: GCF_021184085.1. Lineage (NCBI taxonomy): Eukaryota > Metazoa > Chordata > Actinopteri > Salmoniformes > Salmonidae > Oncorhynchus > Oncorhynchus gorbuscha. The sequence continues at coordinate 2,727,789 of NC_060187.1, read as the reverse complement.
GTGTGTGTGTTTTAACCTTTCAGCAGCTCCTGAGCAAACATAGTTGCTCAAAGTTTGTGGCTTGAGGGCTGGGATGGTTTATCTTCATCTGTCTGGCTGTGTGTGTGTCTCTACAGTATGCAATGTCAGCAGTCTTAAAACAACTATTATCTTCTGCCTTGAACGTGGCAGATACTGAGAATACTTTGATTCATATCTCGGTTGCCCTTAGCAAAACAAATGGTCAATTTGTCAATTTCTCTCTCTCTCTCTCTCTCTCTCTCTCTCTCTCTCTCTCTCTCTCTCTCTCTCTCTCTCTCTCTCTCTCTCTCTCTCTCTCTCTCTCTCTCTCTCTCTCTCTCTCTCTCTCTCTCTCTCTCTCTCTCTCTCTCTCTCTCTCTCTCTCTCTCTCTCTCTCTCTCTCTCTCTCTCTCTCTCTCTCTCTCTCTCTCTCTCTCTCTCTCTCTCTCTCTCTCTCTCTCTCTGAGGAATAACGCTCATTTCTTGGAGGAATGGCCCTCACCCTCCGATCCAACAGGTCCCAGTGTAACGCTCATTTCTTGGAGGAATGGCCCTGGCCCTCACCCTCCGATCCAACAGGTCCCAGTGTAACGCTCATTTCTTGGAGGAATGGCCCTGGCCCTCACCCTCCGATCCAACAGGTCCCAGTGTAACGCTCATTTCTTGGAGGAATGGCCCTGGCCCTCACCCTCCGATCCACAAGGTCCCAGTGTAACGCTCATTTCTTGGAGGAATGGCCCTGGCCCTCACCCTCCGATCCACAAGGTCCCAGTGTAAGGCTAATTTCTTGGAGGAATGGCCCTGGCCCTCACCCTCCGATCCAACAGGTCCCAGTGTAACGCTCATTTCTTCAACAATAAACACGAATCCGGCACCCCTGGTGAGACAAAACCGCGACTCGTCAGTGAAGAGCACTTTTTGCCAGTCCTGTCTGGTCCAGCGACGGTGGGTTTGCGTCCATAGGCAAGGTTGTTGTCGGTGATGTCTGGTGAGGACCTGCCTTACAACAGGCCTACAAGCCCTCAGTCCAGCCTCTCTCAGCCTATTACGGACAGTCTGAGCACTGATGGAGGGATTGTGCGTTCCTGGTGTAGTTCGGGCAGTTGTTGTTGCCATCCTATACCTGTCCCACAGGTGTGATGTTCGGACGTACCGATCCTGTGCAGGTGTTGTTACACTTGGTCTGCCACAGTGAGGACGATCAGCTGTCCCTCCTGTCTCCCTGTAGTGCTGTCTTAGGCGTCTCACAGTAGGGACATTGCAATTTATTGCCCTGGCCACATCTGCATTCCTCACACTCAACGTGAACAAAACTAAGGAGATAATTGTGGACTTCAGGAAACAGCAGAGGGAGCACCCCCTATCCACATCGATGGGACAGTAGTGGAGAGGGTAGTGGAGAGGGTAGTAAGTTTTAAGTTCCTCGGCATACACATCACAGACAAACTGAATTGGTCCACCCACACAGACAGCATCGTGAAGAAGGCGCAGGAGCGCCTCTTCAACCTCAGGAGGCTGAAGAAAATTGGCTTGTCACCAAAAGCCCTCACAAACTTCTACAGATGCACAATCGAGAGCATCCTGTCGGGCTGCATCATCGCCTGGTACGGCAACTGCTCCGCCCTCAACCGTAAGGCTCTCCAGAGGGTAGTGAGGTCTGCACAACGCATCACCGGGGGCAAACTACCTGCCCTCCAGGACACCTACACCACCCGATGTCACAGGAAGGCCATAAAGATCATCAAGGACGACAACCACCCGAGCCACTGCCTGTTCACCCCGCTATCATCCAGAAGGCGAGGTCAGTACAGGTGCATCAAATCAGGGACCGAGAACTGAAAAACAGCTTCTATCTCAAGGCCATCAGACTGTTAAACAGCCACCACTAACATTGAGTGGCCGCTGCCAACACACTGACTCAACTCCAGCCACTTTAATAATGGGAATTGATGTAAAATATATCACTAGCCACTTTAAACTGTTGTCTTAGAGCAGTGCCAGAGTAGTGTACTACAGAAGTCTATTCATCCTGTTGTAGAGGACTGCTTCACAATGAGGTTCGTTTGGTTTGCTAGCTAGAGGGGTCATCCTGGAGAGGAGAGGAGATGAGACGTATCCTTGCCTGCTTGTGTAAGAATATTAAAAGTCATCCTAGACAGATGCTTTCACAGCAACACAGCTTAACAGAGATGGAATTTACTGTGGAATTGTTTTTAGAACACAAACACTGGCCCCGGGATGTTTTCACAATCTTCACACAATAATTGTTCCATTTCAAATGCCAACCTGGCAGGACACTTTTTCCTTCTCTTGTGTTTTTCCATGTCTCCTTCACTGGAGGGATTACACAATGTCTGTCCCAAATGGAGCCCTATTCGCAATATAGTGCACTACTTTTGACCAAAGGGTTTTGGAAATGTAGTGCACTATAAATGGTGCCATTTGGGACACATAGAGTTAGTGCATAGTGCTTACACAGAGGTAGTAGTAGTAACAGTAGTAGTAGTAGTAGTAGGAGTAGTAGTAGTAGGAGTAGTAGTAACAGTAGTAGTAGTAACAGTAGTAGTAACAGTAGTAGTAACAGTAGTAGTAGTAACAGTAGTAGTAACAGTAGTAGTAACAGTAGTAAAGGTAGTAGTAACAGTAGTAACAGTAGTAATAGTAGTAGTAACAGTAGTAATAGTAGTAGTAACAGTAGTAATAGTAGTAATAGTAGTAGTAACAGTAGTAACAGTAGTAGTAGTAGTAGTAGTAGTAGTAACAGTAGTAGTAGTAGTAGTAGAAGCAGTAGTAGTAACAGTAGTAGTAGTAACAGTAGTAGTAGTAGTAGTAGTAGTAGTAGTAGCAGTAGTAAAAGTAGTAGTAACAGTGTAGCTCAGTTGGTAGAGCATGGCGCTTGTAACGCCAGGGTAGTGGGTTCGATTCCCGGGACCACCCATACGTAGAATGTATGCACACATGACTGTAAGTCGCTTTGGATAAAAGCGTCTGCTAAATGGCATATATTATTATTATTATTAGTAGTAGTAGTAACAGTAGTAGTAGTAACAGTAGTAGTAGTAACAGTAGTAGTAGTAGTAGTAACAGTAGTAGTAGTAGTAGTAACAGTAGTAGTAACAGTAGTAGTAGTAACAGTAGTAGTAACAGTAGTAGTAACAGTAGTAGTAGTAGTAGTAACAGTAGTAGTAACAGTAGTAGTACTAGTAGTAGTGGTAGATGTAGTAGTAGTAGTAGTAACAATAGTAGTAGTAGTAGTAACAGTAGTAGTAGTAGTAGTAACAGTAGTAGTAACAGTAGTAGTAACAGTAGTAGTAACAGTAGTAGTAACAGTAGTAGTAACAGTAGTAGTAACAGTAGTAGTAGTAGTAGTAACAGTAGTAGTAGTAGTAACAGTAGTAGTAGTAGTAACAGTAGTAGTAGTAGTAACAGTAGTAACAGTAGTAGTAGTAGTAACAGTAGTAACAGTAGTAGTAGTAGTAACAGTAGTAGTAACAGTAGTAGTAGTAGTAGTAACAGTAGTAGTAACAGTAGTAGTAGTAACAGTAGTAGTAGTAGTAACAGTAGTAGTAGTAGTAGTAACAGTAATAGTAACAGTAGTAGTAGTAACAGTAGTAGTAACAGTAGTAGTAACAGTAGTAGTAACAGTAGTAGTAGTAGTAGTAACAGTAGTAGTAACAGTAGTAGTACTAGTAGTAGTGGTAGATGTAGTAGTAGTAGTAGTAGTAACAATAGTAGTAGTAGTAGTAACAGTAGTAGTAGTAGTAGTAGTAACAGTAGTAGTAACAGTAGTAGTAGTAACAGTAGTAGTAACAGTAGTAGTAGTAACAGTAGTAGTAACAGTAGTAACAGTAGTAGTAACAGTAGTAGTAACAGTAGTAGTAACAGTAGTAGTAGTAGTAGTAGTAATAGTAGTAGTAATAGTAGTAGTAATAGTAGTAGTAGTAGTAGTAACAGCAGTAGTAGTAGTAGTAACAGTAGTAGTAGTAGTAGCAGCAGTAGTACTAGTAGTAGTGGTAGTAGTAGTAACAGTAGTAGTAACAGTAGTAGTACTAGTAGTAGTGGTAGATGTAGTAGTAGTAGTAGTAACAGTAGTAGTAGTAGTAGTAACAGTAGTAGTAGTAGTAACAGTAGTAGTAACAGTAGTAGTAGTAACAGTAGTAGTAGTAGTAGTAGTAGTAGTAGTAGCAGTAGTAAAAGTAGTAGTAACAGTGTAGCTCAGTTGGTAGAGCATGGCGCTTGTAACGCCAGGGTAGTGGGTTCGATTCGGGACCAGTACGTAGAATGTATGCACACATGACTGTAAGTAGCTTTGGATAAAAGCGTCTGCTAAATGGCATATATTATTATTATTATTAGTAGTAGTAGTAACAGTAGTAGTAGTAACAGTAGTAGTAGTAACAGTAGTAGTAGTAGTAGTAACAGTAGTAGTAGTAGTAGTAACAGTAGTAGTAACAGTAGTAGTAGTAACAGTAGTAGTAACAGTAGTAGTAACAGTAGTAGTAGTAGTAGTAGTAACAGTAGTAGTAACAGTAGTAGTACTAGTAGTAGTGGTAGATGTAGTAGTAGTAGTAGTAACAATAGTAGTAGTAGTAGTAACAGTAGTAGTAGTAGTAGTAACAGTAGTAGTAACAGTAGTAGTAACAGTAGTAGTAACAGTAGTAGTAACAGTAGTAGTAACAGTAGTAGTAACAGTAGTAGTAGTAGTAGTAACAGTAGTAGTAGTAGTAACAGTAGTAGTAGTAGTAACAGTAGTAGTAGTAGTAACAGTAGTAACAGTAGTAGTAGTAGTAACAGTAGTAACAGTAGTAGTAGTAGTAACAGTAGTAGTAACAGTAGTAGTAGTAGTAGTAACAGTAGTAGTAACAGTAGTAGTAGTAACAGTAGTAGTAGTAGTAACAGTAGTAGTAGTAGTAGTAACAGTAATAGTAACAGTAGTAGTAGTAACAGTAGTAGTAACAGTAGTAGTAACAGTAGTAGTAACAGTAGTAGTAGTAGTAGTAACAGTAGTAGTAACAGTAGTAGTACTAGTAGTAGTGGTAGATGTAGTAGTAGTAGTAGTAACAATAGTAGTAGTAGTAGTAACAGTAGTAGTAGTAGTAGTAGTAACAGTAGTAGTAACAGTAGTAGTAGTAACAGTAGTAGTAACAGTAGTAGTAGTAACAGTAGTAGTAACAGTAGTAACAGTAGTAGTAACAGTAGTAGTAACAGTAGTAGTAACAGTAGTAGTAGTAATAGTAGTAATAGTAGTAGTAGTAGTAGTAACAGCAGTAGTAGTAGTAGTAACAGTAGTAGTAGTAGTAACAGTAGTAGTAGTAGTAGCAGCAGTAGTACTAGTAGTAGTGGTAGTAGTAGTAACAGTAGTAGTAACAGTAGTAGTACTAGTAGTAGTGGTAGATGTAGTAGTAGTAGTAGTAACAGTAGTAGTAGTAGTAGTAACAGTAGTAGTAGTAGTAACAGTAGTAGTAACAGTAGTAGTAGTAACAGTAGTAGTAACAGTAGTAATAACAGTAGTAGTAGTAGTAGTAGTAACAGTAGTAACAGTAGTAGTAACAGTAGTAGTAACAGTAGTAGTAGTAGTAATAGTAGTAGTAATAGTAGTAGTAGTAGTAGTAGTAGTAGTAGTAACAGCAGTAGTAGTAGTAGTAACAGTAGTAGTACTAGTAGTAGTGGTAGTAGTAGTAGCAGCAGTAGTACTAGTAGTAGTGGTAGTAGTAGTAACAGTAGTAGTAACAGTAGTAGTACTAGTAGTAGTGATAGTTGTAGTAGTAGTAGTAGTAACAGTAGTAGTAGTAGTAACAGTAGTAGTAGTAGTAGTAGTAGTAACAGTAGTAGTAGTAACAGTAGTAGTAACAGTAGTAGTAACAGTAGTAGTAGTAGTAGTAACAGTAGTAGTAACAGTAGTAGTAACAGTAGTAGTAGTAATAGTAATAGTAGTAGTAGTAGTAGTAGTAGTAGTAGTAGTAACAGCAGTAGTACTAGTAGTAGTGGTAGTAGTAGTAGTAGTAGCAGCAGTAGTACTAGTAGTAGTGGTAGTAGTAGTAACAGTAGTAGTAACAGTAGTAGTACTAGTAGTAGTGGTAGTTGTAGTAGTAGTAGTAGTAACAGTAGTAGTAGTAGTAACAGTAGTAGTAGTAGTAACAGTAGTAGTACTAGTAGTAGTGGTAGTAGTAGTAACAGTAGTAGTAACAGTAGTAGTACTAGTAGTAGTGGTAGTTGTAGTAGTAGTAGTAGCAGCAGTAGTACTAGTAGTAGTAATAGTAGTAGTAACAGTAGTAGTAACAGTAGTAGTAGTGACAGTAGTAGTAGTAGTAGTAGTGGTAGTAGGAGTAAGAGTAATAACAGTAGTAGTAGTGACAGTAGTAATAGTAGTAGTAGTGGTAGTAGGAGTAGGAGTAATAACAGTAGTAGTAACAGTAGTAATAACAGTAGTAGTAACAGTAGTAGTAACAGTAGTAGTACTAGTAGTAGTGGTAGTTGTAGTAGTAGTAGCAGCAGTAGTACTAGTAGTAGTGGTAGTAGTAGTATTAGTAGTTGTAGTAGTAGTAGCAGCAGTAGTACTAGTAGTAGTGGTAGTAGTAGTATTAGTAGTTGTAGTATTAGTAGTAGCAGCAGTAGTACTAGTAGTAGTGGTAGTAGTAGTATTAGTAGTTGTAGTATTAGTAGTAGCAGCAGTAGTACTAGTAGTAGTGGTAGTAGTAGTATTAGTAGTTGTAGTATTAGTAGTAGCAGCAGTAGTACTAGTAGTAGTGGTAGTAGTAGTATTAGTAGTTGTAGTATTAGTAGTAGCAGCAGTAGTACTAGTAGTAGTGGTACAGATCTGAAACTTTTGTTTCGTCAGCATGGTCATGGCTGGAAGAAGCAATTTAGTATTTTCTTTCTGACTGCGTTCTTTCTCTTTCTTAAAGTGCCAGTCAGGCAGAAAGCACATGCATTATTTATGACTGTACGGGTTTGTTTGAAATGCCTGAAGGTGAGCAACTTCCTCTGAGTGTCACTTTCTGTACAGTAGATAGGTAGGACTTTGTGAATCACTCAACTAGGTTTGGCCAATTTCCTGTTTATACCGGGGTATTTCCAAATACACTGCTAATAACTACACTGAACAAAAATGTGAACTCAACATCTTACCATTTCAAAGATTTGACTGAGTTACAGTTCATATGGGGAAATCAGTATACTTTAAATAAATGCATCAGGCCCTAATCTATGGATTTCACATGACTGGGAATACAGATATGCATCTGTTGGTCACCGATACCTTTAAAAATGAGTAGGGGTGTGCAACACATCTCCTTCATCTATTGTGGCCTGTTGAATGTTGTCCCACTCCTCTTCAATGGCTGTGTGAAGTTGTTGGTTATTGGCGGGAACTGGAACACGCTGTCGTACATGTCGATCCAGAGCATCCCAAACATGCTCAATGGCTGACATGTCTGGTCAGTATGCAGGCCATGGAAGAACTGGGACATTTTCAGCTTCCAGGAAATAAGTACAGATCCTTGTGACATGGGGCCGTGCAATATACCAGCAGCATACCACCCTGCATACCTCCCTGCATACCACCCTGCATACCACTGCTGGCTTGCTTCTGAAGCTAAGCAGGGTTGGCCCTGGTCAACAGCATACCACCCTGCATACCACTGCTGGCTTGGCTCTGAAGCTAAGCAGGGTTGGTCCTGGTCAGCAGCATACCACCCTGCATACCACCCTGCATACCACCCTGCATACCACTGCTGGCTTGGCTCTGAAGCTAAGCAGGGTTGGTCCTGGCCAGCAGCATACCACCCTGCATACCACTGCTGGCTTGGCTCTGAAGCTAAGCAGGGTTGGTCCTGGCCAGCAGCATACCACCCTGCATACCACTGCTGGCTTGGCTCTGAAGCTAAGCAGGGTTGGTCCTGGTCAGTTCCTGGATGGGAGACCAGATGCTGCTGGAAGTGGTGTTGGAGGGCCTGTAGGAGGCACTCGTTCCTCTGGTCTAAATAATATCCCAATGCCCCAGGGCAGTGATTGGGGACATTGCCCTGTGTAGGGTGCCGTCTTTCAGATGGGATGTTAAACGGGTGTCCTGACTCTCTGAGGTCATTAAAGATCCCATGGCACTTTATCGTAAGAGTAGGGGTGTTAACCCTGGTGTCCTGACTCTCTGAGGTCACTAAAGATCCCATGGCACTTTATCGTAAGAGTAGGGGTGTTAACCCTGGTGTCCTGACTCTCTGAGGTCACTAAAGATCCCATGGCACTTTATCGTAAGAGTAGGGGTGTTAACCCTGGTGTCCTGACTCTCTGAGGTCATTAAAGATCCCATGGCACTTATCGTAAGGGTAGGGGTGTTAACCCTGGTGTCCTGACTCTCTGAGGTCATTAAAGATCCCATGGCACTTATCGTAAGGGTAGGGGTGTTAACCCTGGTGTCCTGACTCTCTGAGGTCATTAAAGATCCCATGGCACTTTATCGTAAGAGTAGGGGTGTTAACCCTGGTGTCCTGACTCTCTGAGGTCATTAAAGATCCCATGGCACTTTATCGTAAGGGTAGGGGTGTTAACCCTGGTGTCCTGACTCTCTGAGGTCACTAAAGATCCCATGGCACTTATCGTAAGAGTAGGGGTGTTAACCCTGGTGTCCTGACTCTCTGAGGTCATTAAAGATCCCATGGCACTTTATCGTAAGGGTAGGGGTGTTAACCCTGGTGTCCTGACTCTCTGAGGTCACTAAAGATCCCATGGCACTTATCGTAAGAGTAGGGGTGTTAACCACGGTGTCCTGGCTAAATTCCCAATCTAGCCCTCAAACCATCACGGTCACCTAATAATCCCCAGTTTACAATTGGCTCATTCATCCCCCTCCTCTCCCCTGTAGCTATTCCCCAGGTCGTTGCTGCAAATGAGAATGTGTTTTCAGTCAACTTACCTGGTAAAATAACAAATAAATAAAATAAAATAAATAAATGATCATGCTGAAACATGAGGTGATGGAGGTGGATGAATGGCACGACAATGGACCTTAGGATCTCGTCACGGTATCTCTGTGCATTCAAATTGCCTTTGATAAAATGCAATTGTGTTCATTGGCCGTCGCTTATGCCTGCCCATACCATAACCCTACCACCACCATGGGGCTCTCTGTTGACATCAGCAAACCACAAATCGCCATACACGTAGTCTGTGTTTTTGAGGCCAGTTGGACATACTGTCAGATTCTGTAAAAAGATGTTGGATGCGGCTTATGGTAGAGAAATTAACATGACATTCCCTGACAACAGCTCTGGTGGACATTCCGGCAGTCAGCATGTCAATTGTACGCTCCCTCAAAACTTGAGACATCTGTGGCATTGTGTTGTGTGACAAAACGGCACAATTTAGAGTGGCCATTTATAGTCCCCAGCACAAGGTGCACCTGTGTAATAATCAGCTTATTGATATGCCACACCTGTCAGGTGTAGTAGGGATTATCTTGGCAAAGGAGAAATGCTCACTAACAGGGACAAACAAATTTGTGCACACAATTTGAGAGAAATAAGCTTTTTTGTGCGTATGGAAAATGTCTTGGGATCTTTTATTTCAGATCATGAAACATGGGACCAACAGTTTATATTTTTGTTCTGTGTATAATTGAAGTATAACTATAAGAAATCTAATAAATGATATTCGACTCGGGTTGCTCCAGGCATGCATTTGGAAGGTCCTGTGTTGCTCAGTTGGTAGAGCATGACGCTTGCTGTCAAGCTTCATGGTTACAGCTGAGACATTCAATCCACTTCCTGGTTTGAGATCCCTGTTGCCGAAATAGTTTTGTTGTTGTTGCTTAAAAAACAATATAAATCATAGTTTAAATAATGCCCCTTGTGTGTGGATTCGGTATGGTACAGAATAGGATAAGTAATCCCTCTCCCCCCCCCCTTTAAGATTTAGATGCACTATTGTAAAGTGACTGTTCCACTGGATGTCATAAGGTGAATGCACCAATTTGTAAGTCGCTCTGGATAAGAGCGTCTGCTAAATGACTTAAATGTAAATGTAAATGTGAAACGGTATGAACATCCGGATACCGCCCCAACCCAGGATTCAACTTCTGAGTGGCTGTTTGTGGCGCAGCACTTCCTGTCAGGACGCTTCCATTCCTGTGGTCGATGCATCAACTTTAGTCAGATGCTGTGTCAGACAGGAAGTAAGGTTCAGGATGTTGCAAACCCCATCTTTGTCTCTGACCTCATCGTTAAGACAGCATCATACAGTACGACCAAATACAACACAGCGTCACTGAGTTAAGTGCTAGTTAAGTAACCTCCGGAATGGAAACACTGTGTCGTGTCCCCTAATCTTGAAGATGAGAGGTGAAAACCAGGCCCAGAGTGAAGGCAGGGCAGTTAATTACGGCACCACACCTCTGGAAGTGCCTGGCTACTGCCCCGGAGCTCACTATATACCAAGAGACATTAACTAGGTGTGTATCATCTATCCACATACACCCTGGCCTCAACACAAATCCCTATGATGATGATGGTGAGAGAGTGAGAGTGAGAGTGTGTGTGTGTGTGTGTGTGTGTGTGTGTGTGTGTGTGTGTGTGTGTGTGTGTGTGTGTGTGTGTGTGTGTGTGTGTGTGTGTGTGTGTGTGTGTGTGTGTGTGTGTGTGTGTGTGTGTGTGTGTGTGTGTGTGTGTGTGTGTGTGTGTGTGTGTGTGTGTGTGTGTGTGTGTGTGTGTGTCATAATCACAAGCCTCTCTTTAACCCTCTGTGCTCCAGGGAAAAACAGAAGGGTTACTATGCAACAGATGTTTTTAAAGGCACTGCTAAGCCTATTAACAGAAGGGTTACTAGGCAACAGATGTTTTTAAAGGCACTGCTAAGCCTATTAACAGAAGGGTTACTAGGCAACAGATGTTTTTAAAGGCACTGCTAAGCCTATTAACAGAAGGGTTACTAGGCAACAGATGTTTTTAAAGGCACTGCTAAGCCTGTTAACAAAAGGGTTACTAGGCAACAGATGTTTTTAAAGGCACTGCTAAGCCTGTAACAAAAGGGTTACTAGGCAACAGATGTTTTTAAAGGCACTGCTAAACCTGTTAACTGAAGGGTTACTAGGCAACAGATGTTTTTAAAGGGACTGCTACGCCTGTTAACAGAAGGGTTACTAGGCAACAGATGTTTTTAAAGGCACTGCTAAGCCTGTAACAAAAGGGTTACTAGGCAACAGATGTTTTTAAAGGCACTGCTAAACCTGTTAACTGAAGGGTTACTAGGCAACAGATGTTTTTAAAGGGACTGCTACGCCTGTTAACAGAAGGGTTACTAGGCAACAGATGTTTTTAAAGGGACTGCTAAGCCTGTTAACAGAAGGGTTACTAGGCAACAGATGTTTTTAAATGGACTGCTACGCCTGTTAACAGAAGGGTTACTAGGCAACAGATGTTTTTAAAGGCACTGCTACGCCTGTTAATAGAAGGGTTACTAGGCAACAGATGTTAACTTGTACTATTGACATTTGTTTTGAAGGTTATAATCTATAATGTGTTGATTATATTTGGTTATAAGCTCACTATTAATTAATTAAATTAATTCTAGTATATTGTATATTTTAACTTGTCTCTCTGCAGTACTGACCTGTCCTCTGTCTCTCTGCAGTACTGACCTGTCCTCTATCTCTCCAGTACTGACCTGTCCTCTGTCTCTCTCCAGTACTGACCTGTCTTCTGTCTCTCTGCAGTACTGACCTGTCCTCTGTCTCTCTGCAGTACTGACCTGTCCTCTGTCTCTCTGCAGTACTGACCTGTCCTCTGTCTCTCCAGTACTGACCTGTCCTCTGTCTCTGCAGTACTGACCTGTCCTCTGTCTCTCTGCAGTACTGACCTGTCCTCTGTCTCTCTGCAGTACTGACCTGTCCTCTGTCTCTCTGCAGTACTGACCTGTCCTCTGTCTCTCTGCAGTACTGACCTGTCCTCTATCTCTCCAGTACTGACCTGTCCTCTATCTCTCCAGTCCTGACCTGTCCTCTGTCTCTCTCCAGTCCTGACCTGTCCTCTGTCTCTCCAGTACTGACCTGTCCTCTATCTCTCCAGTACTGACCTGTCCTCAGTCTCTCCTGTACTGACCTGTCCTCTGTCTCTCCAGTACTGACCTGTCCTCTGTCTCTCCAGTACTGACCTGTCCTCTGTCTCTCCAGTACTGACCTGTCCTCTGTCTCTCCAGTACTGACCTGTCCTCTGTCTCTCCAGTACTGACCTGTCCTCTATCTCTCCAGTACTGACCTGTCCTCTGTCTCTCCAGTACTGACCTGTCCTCTGTCTCTCCAGTATTGACCTGTCCTCTGTCTCTCCAGTACTCTACAGAACTGAAGAAGCTGTACTGTCAGATCGCCAAGACGTGTCCCATCCAGATCAAGGTGCTGACCAACCCCCCGCAGGGCGCCGTCATCAGAGCCATGCCCGTTTACAAGAAGGCAGAGCACGTCACCGAGGTGGTCAAACGCTGCCCCAACCACGAGCTCAGCCGCGAGTTCAACGACGGTTAGTTAGTTAGTTATGTGTCTCTCTCCTAAATGAACAATAAAACTGGCACACTGTTCTCTCCTTGTTGACTTCAGTGATGGTTAGTGAGTTGATGTATGTCCCCCTCTCCTAAAGCACTACAGAAAAACTATTTATCTTCTATCAATATAAACAGGGAACAGAAATATAAACGTTTCTTAGCCCTCTCAGATGCTTCCTGCACCATGACCTTATTAACTAGTCTTTACCATGTCATTATTAACTAGTCTTTACCATGACCTTATTAACTAGTCTTCACCATGACCTTATTAACTAGTCTTTATCATGACCTTATTAACTAGTCTTTACCATGACCTTATTAACTAGTCTTTACCATGACCTTATTAACTAGTCTTTACCATGACCTTATTAACTAGTCTTTACCATGACCTTATTAACTAGTCTTTACCATGACCTTATTAACTAGTCTTTACCATGTCATTATTAACTAGTCTTTACCATGACCTTATTAACTAGTCTTCACCATGACCTTATTAACTAGTCTTTACCATGACCTTATTAACTAGTCTTTACCATGACCTTATTAACTAGTCTTTACCATGACCTTATTAACTAGTCTTTACCATGACCTTATTAACTAGTCTTTACCATGTTGTTATTAACTAGTCTTTACCATGACCTTATTAACTAGCCTTTACCATGACCTTATTAACTAGTCTTTACCATGACCTTATTAACTAGTCTTTACCATGACCTTATTAACTAGTCTTTACCATGACCTTATTAACTAGTCTTTACCATGACCTTATTAACTAGTCTTTACCATGACCTTATTAACTAGTCTTTACCATGACCTTATTAACTAGTCTTTACCATGTCGTTATTAACTAGCCTTTACCATGTTGTTATTAACTAGCCTTTACCATGACCTTATTAACTAGTCTTTACCATGACCTTATTAACTAGTCTTTACCATGTCATTATTAACTAGTCTTTACCATGACCTTATTAACTAGCCTTTACCATGACCTTATTAACTAGTCTTTACCATGACCTTATTAACTAGCCTTTACCATGACCTTATTAACTAGTCTTTACCATGACCTTATTAACTAGTCTTTACCATGTTGTTATTAACTAGCCTTTACCATGACCTTATTAACTAGCCTTTACCATGACCTTATTAACTAGTCTTTACCATGACCTTATTAACTAGTCTTTACCATGACCTTATTAACTAGTCTTTACCATGACCTTATTAACTAGTCTTTACCATGTCATTATTAACTAGCCTTTACCATGACCTTATTAACTAGTCTTTACCATGACCTTATTAACTAGTCTTTACCATGTCATTAGTAACTAGTCTTTACCATGTTGTTATTAACTAGCCTTTACCATGACCTTATTAACTAGTCTTTACCATGACCTTATTAACTAGTCTTTACCATGTCATTAGTAACTAGTCTTTACCATGTCGTTATTAACTAGCCTTTACCATGACCTTATTAACTAGCCTTTACCATGACATTATTAACTAGTCTTTACCATGTTGTTATTAACTAGTCTTTACCATGACCTTATTAACTAGCCTTTACCATGTCATTATTAACTAGTCTTTACCATTACCTTATTAACTAGCCTTTACCATGACCTTATTAACTAGTCTTTACCATGTTGTTATTAACTAGTCTTTACCATGACCTTATTAACTAGCCTTTACCATGACCTTATTAACTAGTCTTTACCATGACCTTATTAACTAGCCTTTACCATGTTGTTATTAACTAGTCTTTACCATGACCTTATTAACTAGCCTTTACCATGACCTTATTAACTAGTCTTTACCATGACCTTATTAACTAGTCTTTACCATGACCTTATTAACTAGTCTTTACCATGACATTATTAACTAGTCTTTACCATGTCGTTATTAACTAGCCTTTACCATGATGTCATTATTAACTAGTCTTTACCATGACCTTATTAACTAGCCTTTACCATGTCATTATTAACTAGTCTTTACCATTATCTTATTAACTAGTCTTTACCATGACCTTATTAACTAGTCTTTACCATGATGTTATTAACTAGCCTTTACCTCTCAGATGCTTCCTGCACCATGACCTTATTAACTAGTCTTTACCATGTCGTTATTAACTAGCCTTTACCATGACCTTATTAACTAGTCTTTACCATGACCTTATTAACTAGTCTTTACCATGACCTTATTAACTAGTCTTTACCATGACCTTATTAACTAGTCTTTACCATGACCTTATTAACTAGTCTTTACCATGACCTTATTAACTAGTCTTTACCATGACCTGATAAGCATCTGGCATTTTGTGTTGTGTTTTTGTAGGTCAGATAGCCCCTCCCAGTCACCTGATCCGAGTGGAGGGTAACAACCACTCCCAGTATCTGGAGGACTCCATCACGGGCCGTCAGAGTGTCTTGGTCCCGTACGAGCCCCCTCAGGTAAAGTCCCTCTCGTTTTCACCAGGCCACAGCTATAGAGATCCTATTAAATTACCATAGGGGTCAATGTCATAAACTCACAATGGTTCCAGAATGTGATAATGGCAGCCATGTTGGTCAGGGAGAAATCCAACCTCGTCTAATTTCATTGAATGGCAGTAGAGGCATAATCCGGATTTTTTTATATGCAGGAAAATAAAAGTAGATCATGTGATATATCAGAAATTGTGTAATATAATTATAAATACAGTTTATATGGGTTTTATACCAATTTTATATATCCTCTAAAATATATATGTAAATAGACCATAGATGTCGACATTTGTTCTTAACTGACTTGCCTAGTAAAATAAAGGTAAAATAAATTAAATTTTAGTTTTCGTGGAAAGCTGTGATTGCTATTATTTGATACGATATCAGTACGTGTTGCTTTTACAACTTGTTAAAGTCCTATCATCAACTGATGTCAGCCAATGTCTGGCTGGAGACTGACTGCATTGATGAATGCAATGTTGGCATATCGGCAGATAATTTGACAAATCAATGGAATCATCCCTCTAACACTGTCTGGCTAGCTAGCTAACAAACATACATACAGTGCAAGAAAATCTTCAAATTCAATGTTTTACCCAATGACTTACCACTGACTTACCTACCAACCCCCTGGCCAAAATGGCTGCCCTTATTTACCATCATAAGAAGATTCAGGTCCATTTAGGTTTTCTAATTCTTAATTCTTTGGCCACAACTCAAAGCCCTACCTCCTGTCTGTTTCCCTTAAAACAGACTGTGTCAGAGCCCTGTCTCCTCCCTGTGTCAGAGCCCTGTCTCCTCCCTGTGTCAGAGCCCTGTCTCCTCCCTGTGTCAGAGCCCTGTCTCCTCCCTGTGTCAGAGCCCTGTCTCCTCCCTGTTAAAACAGACTGTGTCAGAGCCCTGTCTCCTCCCTGTGAAAAAAGACTGTGTCAGAGCCCTGTCTCCTCCCTGTGTCAGAGCCCTGTCTCCTCCCTGTTAAAACAGACTGTGTCAGAGCCCTGTCTCCTCCCTGTGAAAAAAGACTGTGTCAGAGCCCTGTCTCCTCCCTGTTAAAACAGACTGTGTCAGAGCCCTGTCTCCTCCCTGTTAAAACAGACAGTGTCAGAGCCCTGTCTCCTCCCTGTTAAAACAGACAGTGTCAGAGCCCTGTCTCCTCCCTGTTAAAACAGACAGTGTCAGAGCCCTGTCTCCTCCCTGTGTCAGAGCCCTGTCTCCTCCCTGTGTCAGAGCCCTGTCTCCTCCCTGTGTCAGAGCCCTGTCTCCTCCCTGTGTCAGAGCCCTGTCTCCTCCCTGTGTCAGAGCCCTGTCTCCTCCCTGTGTCAGAGCCCTGTCTCCTCCCTGTTAAAACAGACTGTGTCAGAGCCCTGTCTCCTCCCTGTGTCAGAGCCCTGTCTCCTCCCTGTGTCAGAGCCCTGTCTCCTCCCTGTGTCAGAGCCCTGTCTCCTCCCTGTTAAAACAGACTGTGTCAGAGCCCTGTCTCCTCCCTGTGCAAAAAGACTGTGTCAGAGCCCTGTCTCCTGACTGTCCCCCTTAAAACAGACTGTGTCAGAGCCCTGTCTCCTGACTGTCCCCCTTAAAACAGACTGTGTCAGAGCCCTGTCTCCTCCCTGTTAAAACAGACTGTGTCAGAGCCCTGTCTCCTGACTGTCCCCCTTAAAACAGACTGTGTCAGAGCCCTGTCTCCTCCCCCTTAAAACAGACTGTGTCAGAGCCCTGTCTCCTCCCTGTGTCAGAGCCCTGTCTCCTCCCTGTGTCAGAGCCCTGTCTCCTCCCTGTGTCAGAGCCCTGTCTCCTCCCTGTTAAAACAGACTGTGTCAGAGCCCTGTCTCCTCCCTGTTAAAACAGACTGTGTCAGAGCCCTGTCTCCTCCCTGTTAAAACAGACAGTGTCAGAGCCCTGTCTCCTCCCTGTTAAAACAGACTGTGTCAGAGCCCTGTCTCCTCCCTGTTAAAACAGACTGTGTCAGAGCCCTGTCTCCTCCCTGTTAAAACAGACTGTGTCAGAGCCCTGTCTCCTCCCTGTTAAAACAGACTGTGTCAGAGCCCTGTCTCCTCCCTGTTAAAACAGACTGTGTCAGAGCCCTGTCTCCTCCCTGTTAAAACAGACTGTGTCAGAGCCCTGTCTCCTGACTGTCCCCCTTAAAACAGACTGTGTCAGAGCCCTGTCTCCTCCCTGTTAAAACAGACTGTGTCAGAGCCCTGTCTCCTGACTGTCCCCCTTAAAACAGACTGTGTCAGAGCCCTGTCTCCTCCCTGTTAAAACAGACTGTGTCAGAGCCCTGTCTCATGACTGTCCCCCTTAAAACAGACTGTGTCAGAGCCCTGTCTCCTCCCTGTTAAAACAGACTGTGTCAGAGCCCTGTCTCCCGACTGTCCCCCTTAAAACAGACTGTGTCAGAGCCCTGTCTCCTCCCTGTTAAAACAGACTGTGTCAGAGCCCTGTCTCCTGACTGTCCCCCTTAAAACAGACTGTGTCAGAGCCCTGTCTCCTCCCTGTTAAAACAGACTGTGTCAGAGCCCTGTCTCCTGACTGTCCCCCTTAAAACAGACTGTGTCAGAGCCCTGTCTCCTCCCCCTTAAAACAGACTGTGTCAGAGCCCTGTCTCCTCCCTGTGTCAGAGCCCTGTCTCCTCCCTGTGTCAGAGCCCTGTCTCCTCCCTGTGTCAGAGCCCTGTCTCCTCCCTGTTAAAACAGACTGTGTCAGAGCCCTGTCTCCTCCCTGTTAAAACAGACTGTTTCAGAGTCCTGTCTCCTCCCTGTGTCAGAGCCCTGTCTCCTCCCTGTTAAAACAGACTGTGTCAGAGCCCTGTCTCCTCCCTGTTAAAACAGACTGTTTCAGAGTCCTGTCTCCTCCCTGTTAAAACAGACTGTGTCAGAGCCCTGTCTCCTCCCCCTTAAAACAGACTGTGTCAGAGCCCTGTCTCCTCCCTGTGTCAGAGCCCTGTCTCCTCCCTGTGTCAGAGCCCTGTCTCCTCCCTGTTAAAACAGACTGTGTCAGAGCCCTGTCTCCTCCCTGTTAAAACAGACTGTGTCAGAGCCCTGTCTCCTGACTGTCCCCCTTAAAACAGACTGTGTCAGAGCCCTGTCTCCTCCCTGTTAAAACAGACTGTGTCAGAGCCCTGTCTCCTGACTGTCCCCCTTAAAACAGACTGTGTCAGAGCCCTGTCTCCTCCCCCTTAAAACAGACTGTGTCAGAGCCCTGTCTCCTCCCTGTGTCAGAGCCCTGTCTCCTCCCTGTGTCAGAGCCCTGTCTCCTCCCTGTGTCAGAGCCCTGTCTCCTCCCTGTTAAAACAGACTGTGTCAGAGCCCTGTCTCCTCCCTGTTAAAACAGACTGTTTCAGAGTCCTGTCTCCTCCCTGTGTCAGAGCCCTGTCTCCTCCCTGTTAAAACAGACTGTGTCAGAGCCCTGTCTCCTCCCTGTTAAAACAGACTGTTTCAGAGTCCTGTCTCCTCCCTGTTAAAACAGACTGTGTCAGAGCCCTGTCTCCTCCCCCTTAAAACAGACTGTGTCAGAGCCCTGTCTCCTCCCTGTGTCAGAGCCCTGTCTCCTCCCTGTGTCAGAGCCCTGTCTCCTCCCTGTTAAAACAGACTGTGTCAGAGCCCTGTCTCCTCCCTGTTAAAACAGACTGTTTCAGAGTCCTGTCTCCTCCCTGTTAAAACAGACTGTGTCAGAGCCCTGTCTCCTCCCCCTTAAAACAGACTGTGTCAGAGCCCTGTCTCCTCCCTGTGTCAGAGCCCTGTCTCCTCCCTGTGTCAGAGCCCTGTCTCCTCCCTGTTAAAACAGACTGTGTCAGAGCCCTGTCTCCTGTCTGTTATTATCTCCTCTCTGTGTCAGAGCCCTGTCTCCTGTCTGTTATTATCTCCTCTCTGTGTGTTAATGTCTCCTCTCTGTGTGTTAATGTCTCCTCTCTGTGTGTTAATGTCTCCTCTCTGTCTCCTCTCTGTGTGTTAATGTCTCCTCTCTGTGTGTTAATGTCTCCTCTCTGTGTGTTAATGTCTCCTCTCTGTGTGTTAATGTCTCCTCTCTGTGTGTTAATGTCTCCTCTCTGTGTGTTAATGTCTCCTCTTCCAGGTGGGCACAGAGTTCACCACCATCCTGTATAACTTCATGTGCAACTCCAGCTGTGTGGGAGGCATGAACCGACGCCCCATACTCATCATCGTCACCCTGGAAACCAGAGAGTAAGACATTCATTCCAATACGACTTATATATATATATATATATAGAGAGAGAGAGAGAGAGAGAGAGAGGGGGAGAGAGAGAGAGAGTAGGGGGAGAGGAGAGAGAGAGAGAGAGAGAGAGTAGGGGGGAGAGAGAGAGAGAGAGAGTAGGGGGGTGAGAGAGAGAGAGTAGGGGGGGAGAGAGAGAGGGAGAGTAGGGGGAGAGAGAGAGAGAGGGAGAGAGGGGAGAGAGGGGAGAGAGAGGGGGAGAGAGAGAGAGAGAGTAGGGGGAGAGAGAGAGAGAGTAGGGGGAGAGAGAGAGAGAGAGTAGGCGGGAGAGAGAGAGAGAGTAGGGGGAGAGAGAGGGAGAGTAGGGGGAGAGAGAGAGGGAGAGTAGGGGGAGAGAGAGGGAGAGGGGGGGAGAGAGAGGGAGAGTAGGGGGAGAGAGAGGGAGAGTAGGGGGAGAGAGAGGGAGAGTAGGGGGAGAGAGAGGGAGAGTAGAGGGGGGAGAGAGAGAGGGAGAGTAGGGGGAGAGAGAGGGAGAGTAGGGGGAGAGAGAGGGAGAGTAGGGGGAGAGAGAGGGAGAGTAGGGGGAGAGTAGGGGGAGAGAGAGAGAGGGAGAGTAGGGGGAGAGAGAGGGAGAGTAGGGGAGTAGAGAGAGGGAGAGTAGGGGGGAGAGAGAGAGAGAGAGAGAGAGAGAGAGAGAGAGAGAGGAGAGAGAGAGGGAGAGTAGGGGAGAGAGAGAGGGAGAGTAGGGGGAGAGAGAGGGAGAGTAGGGGGAGAGAGAGGGAGAGAGAGAGGGAGAGTAGGGGGGAGAGAGGGAGAGTAGGGGGAGAGAGAGAGGGGGAGAGAGAGAGAGTAGGGGGAGAGAGAGAGAGTAGGGGGAGAGAGAGAGAGAGTAGGGGGGAGAGAGAGAGTAGGGGGAGAGAGAGAGAGAGTAGTAGGGGGAGAG
Source organism: Oncorhynchus gorbuscha (assembly GCF_021184085.1). Taxonomy (NCBI): domain Eukaryota; kingdom Metazoa; phylum Chordata; class Actinopteri; order Salmoniformes; family Salmonidae; genus Oncorhynchus; species Oncorhynchus gorbuscha. The sequence goes on along the minus strand of NC_060187.1, from coordinate 2,707,677 downwards.
AGAGAGAGAGTAGGGGGAGAGAGAGAGAGAGTAGGGGGAGAGAGAGAGAGTAGGGGGAGAGAGAGAGAGAGAGAGAGAGAGAGAGAGAGAGAGAGAGAGAGAGAGAGAGAGAGAGAGAGAGAGAGAGAGAGAGAGAGAGAGAGAGAGAGAGAGAGAGAGAGAGAGAGGAGATATATATCTCCCCTCAAGGAGAGAGTCATTCAAGACAACAGAAAGCAGTGTGTCTCATCAGTGTCCCAGATCTGTTTGTGTTGTCCTGCCAACTTCCATGGGCATCGTCATGCCAAACAGATGACTATGCAGCACAAATCAGAGCCATGTAGACTGATCTGGGGCCAGGCTAATGGTCAGAGCCATACAGAATATAGACTGATCTGGGGCCAGGCCCATGGTCAGAACCATGTAGACTGATCTGGGGCCAGGCTAATGGTCTGAGCCATACAGAATATAGACTGATCTGGGGCCAGGCTAATGGTCTGAGCCATGCAGAATATAGACTGATCTGGGGCCAGGCTAATGGTCAGAGCCATACAGAATATAGACTGATCTGGGGCCAGGCTAATGGTCAGAGCCATACAGAATATAGACTGATCTGGGGCCAGGATAATGGTCAGAGCCATACAGAATATAGACTGATCTGGGGCCAGGCCCATGGTCAGAGCCATACAGAATATAGACTGATCTGGGGCCAGGCCCATGGTCAGAGCCATACAGAATATAGACTGATCTGGGGCCAGGCTAATGGTCTGAGCCATGCAGAATATAGACTGATCTGGGGCCAGGCTAATGGTCTGAGCCATGCAGAATATAGACTGATCTGGGGCCAGGATAATGGTCTGAGCCATGCAGAATATAGACTGATCTGGGGCCAGGCTAATGGTCTGAGCCATGCAGAATATAGACTGATCTGGGGCCAGGCTAATGGTCTGAGCCATGCAGAATATAGACTGATCTGGGGCCAGGCTAATGGTCTGAGCCATGCAGAATATAGACTGATCTGGGGCCAGGCTAATGGTCTGAGCCATGCAGAATATAGACTGATCTGGGGCCAGGCTAATGGTCTGAGCCATGCAGAATATAGACTGATCTGGGGCCAGGATAATGGTCTGAGCCATGCAGAATATAGACTGATCTGGGGCCAGGATAATGGTCTGAGCCATGCAGAATATAGACTGATCTGGGGCCAGGATAATGGTCTGAGCCATGCAGAATATAGACTGATCTGGGGCCAGGCTAATGGTCTGAGCCATGCAGAATATAGACTGATCTGGGGCCAGGCTAATGGTCTGAGCCATGCAGAATATAGACTGATCTGGGGCCAGGCTAATGGTCTGAGCCATGCAGAATATAGACTGATCTGGGGCCAGGCTAATGGTCTGAGCCATGCAGAATATAGACTGATCTGGGGCCAGGCTAAGAGGGTGAATGGGGAAGACAAAATATGTAAGTGCCTTTGGACAGGGTGCAGTAGTAGGTGCCAGGCACCCCATTTTGAGTGTTTCAAGAACTGCAATGCTGCTGGGTTTTTCACACTCAACCGTTTTCCCCGTGTGTATCAAGAATGATGCACCACCCAAATGACATCCAGACAACTTGACACAACTGTGGGAAGCATTGGGGTCAACATGGCCCAGCATCCCTGTGGAATAATTTCATGTAGAGTCCGTGACCTGACGAATAGAGGCTGTTCTGAGGGGCAAAAGGGCAATATTATTATGTCTTTATTTAACCTTTATTTAAATAGGGAAGTCAGTTTTAAGAACAAATTCTTACTTACAATGACGACCTACCCCTAAATTGTGCACCGCCCTATGGGACTCCCAATCACGGCCGGTTGTGATACAGCCTGGAATTGAACCAATTAGGACAGTGTTCCTAATGTTTCGTACACTCAGAGTGTAAATACATTTATTCTGTAGTTTTCCACGTGGCTCTGGCTCTAATTTGGGATCTTAGCCCTCCCTATAGATGGTGAATAAATGTTACTGTGTCTCTCCTCCGTCGCAGAGGTCAGGTGCTGGGTCGGCGCTGCTTCGAGGCCAGGATCTGTGCGTGTCCTGGCCGGGACCGCAAGGCGGACGAGGACAGCATCCGCAAGCAGCACGTTACTGATGGAACAAAGAGCAGTGAGGGTATGAAACGCCGTAAGTAGTGCTGGGAGCTGCTGGAGGACTGACTGACTGGCTGTGATCATACTATACTCTCTCTGTTTCTCGCTCGCACACCCCCTGTTCCTGCCCTGTAGTCTCTCTCCTCCTTTGCTGTAGTCTCCCTCCTCCTGTGTTGTAGTCTCTCTCCTCCTTTGCTGTAGTCTCTCTCCTCCTGTGTTGTAGTCTCTCTCCTCCTTTGCTGTAGTCTCTCTCCTCCTGTGTTGTAGTCTCTCTCCTCCTGTGTTGTAGTCTCTCTCCTCCTGTGTTGTAGTCTCTCTCCTCCTGTGTTGTAGTCTCTCTCCTCCTGTGTTGTAGTCTCTCTCCTCCTGTGCTGTAGTCTCCTCCTGTGCTGTAGTCTCCTCCTGTGCTGTAGTCTCCTCCTGTGCTGTAGTCTCTCTCTCCTGTGTTGTAGTCTCTCTCCTCCTGTGCTGTAGTCTCTCTCCTCCTGTCCTGTAGTCTCTCTCCTCCTGCCCTGTGCTGTAGTCGCTCTCCTCCTGTCCTGTAGTCTCTCTCCTCCTGTCCTGTAGTCTCTCTCCTCCTGTCCTGTAGTCTCTCTCCTCCTGCCCTGTGCTGTAGTCGCTCTCCTCCTGTCCTGTAGTCTCTCTCCTGTCCTGTAGTCTCTCTCCTCCTGTCCTGTAGTCGCTCTCCTCCTGTCCTGTGCTGTAGTCGCTCTCCTCCTGTCCTGTAGTCTCTCTCCTCCTGTCCTGTAGTCTCTCTCCTCCTGTCCTGTAGTCGCTCTCCTCCTGTCCTGTAGTCGCTCTCCTCCTGTCCTGTAGTCGCTCTCCTCCTGTCCTGTAGTCGCTCTCCTCCTGTCCTGTAGTCGCTCTCCTCCTGTCCTGTAGTCGCTCTCCTCCTGTCCTGTAGTCTCTCTCCTCCTGTCCTGTAGTCTCTCTCCTCCTGCCCTGTGCTTGTTTTCCATGTTATATTGCTTGCTGATGTAGAGTTCTAACCAATATTATGTCCAACTGGTGTAACCCACCCAGTTAGCTACATGTACTGACCAGGCCTCTGTCTTTGTCTTCCTCTCCTCCATCCTCCTCCTCTCCTCCCTCCTCTGTCCTCCTACTCTCCTACCTCTGTCCTCTCCTCCCTCTGTACCCTCCATCGTCCTCCTCTCCTCTCCTCCCTCCTCTCCTCTCCTCTCCTCTCCTCTCCTCTCCTCTCCTCTCCTCTCCCTCCCTCCCTCCCTCCCTCCTCCTCTCCTCCTCTCCCTCCTCCTCTCCCTCCACCTCTCCTCTCCTGTCCTCTCCTCTCCCCCTCTCTCCTCTCCCCCCTCTCCTCTCCTCCCTCCCCCCCCCCTCTCTCCTCTCCCCTCCCTCCCCCTCCCTCCTCTCCTCCCTCCTCTCCTCTCTCCCTCCTCCCCTCCCTCCTCTCCTCTCCTCTCCCCCCCTCCCTCCTCTCCTCTCCCCCCAACTTCCTCTCCTCCCCCCCCCCCTCTCTCCCTCTCCCCCCAACTTCCTCTCCTCTCCCCCCCTCTCTCCTCTCTCCTCTCCCCCCTCTCTCCCTCCTCCTCTCCCTCCTCCTCTCCTCTCCCCCTCTCTCCTCTCCTCCTCTCCCTCCCTCTCTCCTCTCCTCCTCTCCCTCCTCCTCTCTCCCTCCTCCTCTCCCTCCTCCTCTCCATCATCCTCTCCATCCTCTCCCTCCTCCTCCTCTCCCTCCTCCTCTCCCCCTTTCTTCACCTCTCCAGCCTTCCGCCAGGCCCCCCATGGAATCCAGATGTCCTCCGTCAAGAAGAGAAGATCCACCGATGAGGAAGTGTTTTGTCTGCCTGTGAGTATCCAGTCTGTCCACATCATATAATATCTTTGTCTATGGTCCTCTGTTCCTTTACATGGGTTTTCCCCGGGGAATTGACTGACCCCATGATGATGTTAGTACAGTCTATTCTATAGAAATAGAATTACAACACCAATTAACATAGATCAGTCTTGTTGGATACATGAAGAAAGAAAACATGTGTTTTAAGTCCTGTATTTATTTTTCATTTTTGTTAGGCCCTCATTGTAAATAAGATTTGGTTTTTAACTGACTTGCCTTGTTTTAAATAAAATATTAATTATTTTTTAAATATATTTTTAAATAAAAACAATAATTCGGGGAGTGTTTCAAAATTAGAGTCTGACCTTCAGAATAAAGGTCCTCTGTCCATATTGGCAAAACCAACCCTGATACAGTATATTGTATACAATATATTAATCTTGTGGTATGTTTCAGCTGCTAACCAACCCCTCTCTCTCTCTCCCTCTATAGATTAAAGGCCGTGAAATCTATGAGATTTTAGTAAAAATCAAAGAGTCTCTGGAACTCATGCAGTTTCTGCCTCAGCACACTGTAGAGTCATACAGGCAACAGCAGCAGAACCTTCTGCAGAAACAGTGAGTACTACTCTCTGACAGACAGACAGATACATACTGGAGTCCACTAGCACCTATCAGTGCTGCTCTTCTCTCCTGAACCAAACTGAGGTAAGCTCTATCTCAATTTGATGATTCCTTACATCCTCTCTCCTCAACCACATTGGAGGAGAAGGTCTCCAAGGTCTCTCCTCTTCTTCTTCTCCAATTTTTATTTTGAGAAGGAGACAGGATGCAAGGAATCAAGGGAAGATGAATTGAGAGAGTCCTAGGCCCACGTGGTTCCAGACAGGCCTGCAGCCTGTAAGGCCCACCCTCCTTAGCTTCATCGTGTGGTTCCTTGTTTTTGTCTCTACACTTTTTATGCACGCTTCACACTTGACGTTTTTAACTTAAACTACTTGACTTGTTCTTTGGAGATTGTATATAAATAAATAAAGACAGAGACAGAGACAGAGACAGACAGAGACAGAGACAGAGACAGAGACAGAGACAGAGACAGACAGAGACAGAGACAGAGACAGACAGACAGACAGACAGACAGACAGACAGACAGACAGACAGACAGACAGACAGACAGACAGACAGACAGACAGACAGACAGACAGACAGACAGACAGACAGACAGACCTGTACTGTAGGACGCAAAGAAAGCTGACAGTTGAGATCGTCCATGTGAGGCATTGTTTTGGATGTTTTTGTGGGGGGGGGTGATTCAACACGACATTGGCTGAGCATGATCGCTTGTTTGGTTGCATGTTATTGAAAAGTGATGGTTGTGTTACATTTGGTAACTGGTTAAGATCCCGTCAAGTCTAATGATGCTTGAGTTTTTGGCCCAGTGAACACAACGCAACGATAATCATATCGTCTTGAAAGAGGAGCGTTTTGGCCGAGACAATAGCTGTTGAGATCTGGATCGGATTTTCATCAGAGATGTCTGCTTGCGCACCTCAGAGGGTGAACCTAGTTTCGTGGTTGTACTTGGTTGTACTTACCCTGTAATTAGGTCATATTATGTCCGATAGACAGATGAAACATCTAGAGACTGATGGAAACACCTTTAGGTGCTCTGCCAAGTTTCCACAACAGCCGTTTCCAAATTCCAAAATCAGTCCGAGTCATTGGCTTGAGTTTATTCATACTTTAAAGAAACAAACTATGCCCTCCCTCGGTCCATTCAGCTAAAGCTGGGAAGAGAAAGGCAATTATCTGCTAATTATTGTTTTAAATAACCTGCTGCTTTCATGCACTATGATAATTATTGCTTATGCTACTGTTTCTCATTTAGAAAACGTGCAGACCTTCTCACACAGTGAGATCACGACGAATATAATTTGGTTTTGAAAAAAAAAAAACATTTTTAGTTTTAGTCCGCTTGGGTTCTGTCACACTGCCCTCTGGCGCCCCCCTCCCCATTGTGGCTGGATGTGGCGGTGCAGCAGGTAATGACAGGGAACTGGAGGGAGCTTTAGGTCAGAGCAGGGCCCATTGGTTTTTAACATGCTGCAATATTTCCTCTTGAGGGTTTTCCTTTCGTATCAACAGAACAGTATAATCTAGACCTGGGGTGTCAAACATACAGGTGGGACGAATTCAATATACTTTAAAAGGACTTAAACCAAATAGAAACTGTGTAGTGATGAAAGCCGACCTACATTTACACCGTTCCTTGACGTTGTGCAGCTCTCGAATAGGTCACAGAAATTAAAGCTAGACAAGTCACGGGGTATCGTAAAAAATTGTCCTCTGTCCAAAATCAACAGATAGAGGACTATATGTTTCTCCAAATGTTGCCGCTGAGGAACTATAAAACGTTTTACAGTACGGTCACGACCTCATTGAAGACCGAATATGGTCTGGGGGGGGGGATTAGTTTGACACGCCTGATCTAGACTATGATACTATGATGATACTTTAAACATTTACAATCGCAACCAAATTGTTTGTCAGTATGGAACCTGGGGAAACAGCTGGAGCTATTCTCTGACTAGATATCTGCATGCTGCTTTGTTGTTTCAAATTCATCTCCATGACCTTTCACCTGTATTCTTGCTAACCCTAGAAGGGTTCATTCATGACGGAATAAAACCTCCTGCCGAACCTTCCTGACATGTCCTTTTTCTTTGTTTCCTTTTTCTCTCAAATCAAGAGTCTCCCGATGTTCTAGAGATTCAATCAACTATTGCTGTTCAACAGCCTTAGCCTTCTGGACAATAATATCAACCTACCCTACTCTATACTACACCACCCTATACTACACTACTCTATACTATACTACACCACCCTATACTACCCTACCCTATACTACACCACCCTATACTATACCACTCTATACTATACTACACCACCCTATACTACCCTACCCTATACTACACCACCCTATACTACACCACCCTATACTACACCACCCTATACTACCCTACCCTATACTACACCACCCTATACTATACCACTCTATACTATACTACACCACCCTATACTACCCTACCCTATACTACCCACCCTATACTACCCTACCCTATACTACACCACTCTATACTATACTACACCACCCTATACTACACCACTCTATACTATACTACACCACCCTATACTACCCTACCCTATACTACACCACCCTATACTACCCTACCCTATACTACACCACTCTATACTATACTACACCACCCTATACTACCCTACCCTATACTACACCACCCTATACTACCCTACCCTATACTACACCACTCTATACTATACTACACCACCCTATACTACCCTACCCTACACCACCCTATACTACCCTACCCTATACTACACCACCCTATACTACCCTACCCTATACTACACCACCCTATACTACACCACCCTATACTACCCTACTCTATACTACACCACCCTATACTACACCACCCTATACTACCCTACTCTATACTACACCACCCTATACTACACCACTCTATACTATACTACACCACCCTATACTACACCACCCTATACTACACCACCCTATACTACCCTACCCTATACTACACCACCCTATACTACACCACTCTATACTATACTACACCACCCTATACTACCCTACCCTATACTACACCACCCTATACTACCCTACCCTATACTACACCACCTATACTACACTACCCTATACTACACCACTCTATACTATACTACACCACCCTATACTACCCTACTCTATACTACACCACCCTATACTACACCACTCTATACTATACTACACCACCCTATACTACACCACCCTATACTACACCACCCTATACTACCCTACCCTATACTACACCACCCTATACTACACCACCCTATACTACCCTACCCTATACTACACCACCCTATACTACACCACTCTATACTATACTACACCACCCTATACTACACTACTCTATACTACACCACCCTATACTACCCTATACTACCCTACACTACCCTACCCTATACTACACCACCCTATACTACACTACACTATACTACCCTACTGGTCCTTCTGTAGCTCAGTTGGTAGAGCATGGTGCTTGTAACGCCAGGGTAGTGGGTACCCACCCGGGACCACCCATACCCTAGAATGTATGCACACATAACTGTAAGTCGCTTTGGATAAAAGCGTCTCCTAAATGGCATATATTATTATTATTATATATTACTCTATACTACACCACCCTATACTACACTACCCTATACTACACCACCCTATACTACCCTACTCTATACTACACCACCCTATACTACACCACACTATACTACCCTACACTATACTACCCTACACTATACTACCCTACTCTATACTACACCACCCTATACTACACTACCCTATACTACACCACCCTATACTACACTACCCTATACTACACCACCCTATACTACCCTACCCTATACTACACCACCCTATACTACACCACCCTATACTACACCACCCTATACTACACCACCCTATACTACACTATACTACCCTATACTACACCACCCTATACTACACTACCCTATACTACACTACACCACCCTATACTACACCACCCTATACTACACTACACCACCCTATACTACACTACCCTATACTACACCACCCTATACTACACTACCTATACTACACCACCCTATACTACACCATCCTATACTACACTACACTATACTACACCACCGTATACTATACCACCCTATACTACCCTATACTACCCTACACTACCCTATACTACACCACCCTATACTACACCACCCTATACTACACCACCCTATACTACACCACCCTATACTACACTACCCTATACTACACTACCCTATACTATGCTACCCTATACTATGCTACCCTATACCTCACTACCCTATACTATACTACCCTATACTATGCTACCCTATACTATACTACCCTATACTACCCTATACTACACTACCCTATACTATGATACCCTATACTACACTACCCTATACTATGCTACCCTATACCTCACTACCCTATACTACACTACACTATACTACCCTATACCTCACTACCCTATACTATACTACCCTATACTATGCTACCCTATACTATACTACCCTATACCTCACTACCCTATACCTCACTACCCTATACTATACTACCCTATACTACACTACCCTATACTATGCTACCCTATACTACCCTATACTATACTACACCTATACTATACTACCCTATACCTCACTACCCTATACTATGCTACCCGATACTACCCTATACTATACTACCCTATACTATACTACCCTATACTCACTACCCTATACTATGCCACCCTATACTACCCTATACTATACTACCCTATACTATACTACCCTATACTATACTACCCTATACTATCCTATACCTACTACCACCTATACTACACCTATACTACACTACCCTATACTATACTACCCTATACTATACTACCCCTATACTACCCTATGCTACCCTATACTACACCTACCCTATACTACATGCTACCCTATACTACACTACCCTATACTACCCTACTGGTCCTTCTATAGCTCTATAGAGCATATGCTACGCCTATACTATACTACACGACCCTATACTATACTAGACCCTATACACATACTATAAGTCCCTATACCTCTAACTGGCCTATACTATACTATTATACTATTACTCTATACTACACTACCCTATACTACACTACCCTATACTATGCTACCCTATACTACCCTATACTATCCTACACTACCCTATACTACACCTACACTATACTACACTACACTATACTATACTACCCTATACTATACTACCCTACCCTATACTCACTACCCTATACTATACTACCCTATACTATGCTACCCTATACTACTACCCTATACTATACTACCCTATACTATACTACCCTATACTATACTACCCTATACTACACCTATACTATACTACACCTATACTATGATACCCTATACTATACTACCCTATACTATGCACCCTATACCTCACTACCCTATACTACACTATACTACCCTATACCTCACTACCCTATACTATACTACCCTATACTATGCTACCCTATACTATACTACCCTATACTATACTATCCTATACTCACTACCCTATACTATACTACCCTATACCTCCTATACTACCCTATACTATACTACCCTATACTACACCCTATACTATACTACCCTATACTACCCTACTACCCTCACTACCCTATATTACACCACCCTATACTACACTACCCTATACTACACCACCCTATACTACACTACCCTATACTACACTACCCTATACTCACTACCCTATACTATACTACCCTATACTATGCTACCCTATACCTTACTACCCTATACTATACTACCCTATACTATACTACCCTATACTACCCTATACTACACTACCCTATACTATGCTACCCTATACCTCACTACCCTATACTACACTACACTATACTACCCTATACCTCACTACCCTATACTATACTACCCTATACTATGCTACCCTATACTATACTACCCTATACCTCACTACCCTATACCTCACTACCCTATACTATACTACCCTATACCTCACTACCCTATACTATGCTACCCTATACTACCCTATACTATACTACCCTATACTATACTACCCTATACTATACTACCCTATACCTCACTACCCTATACTATGCTACCCGATACTACCCTATACTATACTACCCTATACTATACTACCCTATACCTCACTACCCTATACTATGCTACCCGATACTACCCTATACTATACTACCCTATACTATACTACCCTATACTATACTACCCTATACTATCCTATACCTCACTACCCTATGCTACTCTATACTACACTACCCTATACTATACTACCCTATACTATACTACCCTATACTATGCTACCCTATACTATGCTACCCTATACTACCCTATACTATCCTATACTATACTATACTACCCTATACTATACTACACTACCCTATACTATACTACCCTATACTATACTATGCTACCCTATACCTCACTACCCTATACTATACTACCCTATACTATGCTACCCTATACTATGCTACCCTATACTATACTACCCTATACTATACTACCCTATACTATACTACCCTATACTATACTACCCTATGCTACCCTATACTATACTACCCTATACTATGATACCCTATACTACACTACCCTATACTATGCTACCCTATACCTCACTACCCTATACTACACTATACTACCCTATACCTCACTACCCTATACTATACTACCCTATACTATGCTACCCTATACTATACTACCCTATACTATACTACCCTATACCTCACTACCCTATACTATACTACCCTATACCTCACTACCCTATACTATGCTACCCGATACTACCCTATACTATACTACCCTATACTATCCTATACTACCCTATACCTCACTACCCTATGCTACTCTATACTACACTACCCTATACTATACTACCCTATACTATACTACCCTATACTATGCTACCCTATACTATGCTACCCTATACTACCCTATACTATACTATGCTACCCTATACTACACTACCCTATACTATACTACCCTATATTATGCTACCCTATACCTCACTACCCTATACTATGCTACCCTATACTATGCTACCCTATACCTCACTACCCTATGCTACCCTATACTATACTACCCTATACCTCACTACCCTATACCTCACTACCCTATACTATACTACCCTATTCTACCCTATACTATACTACCCTATACCTCACTACCCTATACCTCACTACCCTATACTATACTACCCTATACTATGCTACCCTATACTACCCTATACTACACTACCCTATACTACACTACCCTATACTACACTACCCTATACTACACTACCCTATACCTCACTACCCTATACCTCACTAACCTATACCACACTACCCTATACTATGCTACCCTATACCTCACTACCCTATACTATACTACCCTATACCTCACTACCCTATACTATGCTACCCTATACTATACTACCCTATACTATACACCTCACTACCCTATACTATGCTACCCTATACTATACTACCCTATACTATGCTACCCTATACTATAAGCCTAAATAAGTTCAGGAGTAAAAATGTGTTTAACAAGTCTCATAACTTGCATGGACTCACTCTGTGTGCAATTGTAGTTTTGATCATGATTTTTTAAAATGACTACCTGACCTTTGTACCCCACACATACAATTATCTGTAAGGTCCCTCAGTCGAGCAGTGAATTTCAAACACAGATTCAACCACAAAGACCAGGGATGTGTAAAACACAAGGCCAAATCCTCACTGGAGTTGCTTACCAAGAAAATAGTGAATGTTCCTGAGTGGCCAAGTTACAGTTTTGACATAAATCTGCTTGACAATCTATAGCAAGACCTGAAAATGGTTTTCTATCCATGATCAACAACCAATTGGACAGAGCTTGAAGAATTCTGAAAATAATAAAATGGGCAAATGTGGAGCAAATCAAGTGGTGTGAATACTTCCTGTATTGCTCTTCTACATTTTCTGGGGTGTTGTTTTTTATATTGCTAAACAAAAAAATCACCAGGCTAAATGTTGCTACTAGACAATTTGCATCATGGGTTTCATATTCCGACATTGTCCCGAAATTCTTGAGAATATCGGATTCACATCCTGTTATGGGAAGCGTCTTATGAACTCGGTATACAGGCATCCCAGCTAAGGATGCTGGGTACTGATCATCAGCTTGTAGCTTGTCACTTATTTACAATAGTTTGACAACTTGCTGCTTCATTTAAACCTGTTCTTTATGATAAAATAAACTTCCTAAGTAGCTAGCTAGCTAATGTTTTTGTGTTCATGATCATATTTGATCAGAAATGCAAAAACGTATAAATTAATGACAGATTTATTACATTTATAAAGATTTATTCTGACTTTGAGGGCCACTTAGTAGTGACTGTTGTTGCTAAGTAACATGCTAAGATTCATGGGAAGAAGTTGCCGCCAAGGGTGGCTAGTCCCGCATAGGATGCCCACGCAAAAAAATAGGTTTTCTGAAGGGTGCAGTGGTGCCCTCTATGAATTGACAACTAGCGTTTGAGATTGACTCGTTCCGGTCTTCTACTTCAAACAGTGTTATTTCTTATTTCAGTGTTATTTCTTCCTTCTTTCTCTTCTCCTGTCTGCAGTCTGCTTAAAGCCCGGCTGCGTTCCGAGCTCCTGGAGCCCCTAGCAACAGAGCAGAGGAGATGATGCAGTACCTCTTGAGAGCCTCACCTCAACCTCACATTCCTTTTCCCTTCAGTTTTCTCCTCCATCCCAGTCACAATCAGACTGGGTCTCTCTCTCTCTCAGGTTGTGAAACTATCACATTCTCCAAGCAGAGTTAAATAAACCGATATTCATTAGTCATGTATCATAAACAATATATTATGACTTTAGTCTGGCTGGCTACTATCACAATACTCTGAATGCCAGCCATGGTCTACTGATAAGGTGTTGTCATGTTCTTAAATTATAAATTAATGTGTTTTTTGCATGCCAGATTTGTTTGGTTTTAATAAAAGTTTGCTTAATTTTAGCTAATGTGTGGCAACACCAGTTTCAAACAGCAGAGGGAGGTAGAGTTCTATTTAATTTTGGACCGTTAGCATAATCTCTGAAAATGAAACTATGCTGCACATACAGTGCATCATTTTCAAAGCCACATTCGTGACTTTTATTTTTTTAGGGTTGTGTTTTGCTGATGGTAAAATGTGACCAAACGGCTCGATTCGGTCTTATTTAGCTCAATTTGAAAAATTGATTTTTTAAAATAAATTGGATAAAAGTAGAGACTCCGAGCTGGAAAATGGTATATAATTCACTACAGTTGAGGAACAATGGGAAAGTAATTCTGCTTTGAAAGTTGATAAACGTATAACCTCACTTTTGAGGAAATGGCCCTTGAATGTTTTGGTACCTACAAGATACATGTTCTTTGTCTACACCCATTCAGCATTGTTCACACCCTCTTAAGCTTTATTCCCACCCATCTCTTTAAGGATTCACATATGAGGCCATGTGCTAAACAGAGTGAGTACGCTAGTATACAAAGCAACCAAACCCACTCTGCCACAGATAACACGGTTGCCCTTAGTTTGAAGATGTAATCCGGAGAGACTGGTGTTTTATATAACAGCATTCTGTCTCTTTTTGACTCCGTCTGAAATTAAACGCCAGAATCCTATCATATTCTAATTCCACTGATTTCTACTGGTCGTCCAGAAAGTGGAGAGCAACACTTACGCATTTCTACGACGCGATATCTTTCAAAAAAGACACATTAGAAAGAATTACCTACACATACTGACCAGCTCATGTTATAGACAGAAGGTTGCTACATGGCAGACCAATGCAAACTCATTTAATGTCCAGCCCACTCATTATCTCAGTCAATCATGGCTAGCAGGAAGGTTGCTGGCTTTTTCTGTGGCTAAACCAAATAGGCTCGTAATTTAACAATTGTATTAATATTTACAGATGGCATACAAGGTTGTTATTAAGGCATAGGAAAGTTCATATGTTCCAGAAGACATGTGCGCATTTTGAAAAAAAAACATAAATGTTTACATTCAAATGGCTCTCCTGTGAAGTATTGACGCGTGACATAGACCTAGTTTCCTGAAACGAGTCACAAATAGAAGTTATTGAGTTAATGGACAAGGACACAGTGCACTTGTAGTGCAGTCAGCTTTTGGCCAACACCCAAACCTCACCGGCCAAGTTGCGTGCAACAGCTAGCTAGCTAAATGTCCATGAATGTTTCATGTTAGTTTTTAACCTGCCCCGAAATGAGTTGGTTCACAGTTGGTTTTGATATTTTAACCTGCTTCACATGATCGCATCTGGTGTGGATGGTGCACACGTAGACCGGAGCAGTCAGCATGTTGGCCTGAAGGTCTGGAGCTGGTCAGGAACCTAGGTTGTCTTTGAGTAGCCAGCATGTTGGCCTGAAGGTCTGGAGCTGGTCAGGAACCTAGGTTGTCTTTGAGTAGCCAGCATGTTGGCCTGAAGGTCTGGAGCTGGTCAGGTCTTTGAGCTCTCTTAAACCTAGCTGGACTCAAACCTAAGAGTGTCATATTTGAGTAGTGCACTACTCATTTCAGTCAATGTTGGCACTATGAAGGTCTGGAGCTGGAATCAGGAACCTGGTCAAGGTAGTGTCTTTAGGGAATAGCCAGCAATAGTAGGCACTATAAAGGTCTGGTACCAGTCCTGGTCAGAACTATAAAGGAATTACCAGTCTTTAGTAGCCTATAAAGAATGTTGGTCCTGTCAATAGTAGTGCTCTGGGGCTGGTACCAGCCCTGGTCAATAGTAGTGCTCTTTGAGGGAATAGTGCCAGCCCTGGTCAATAGTAGTGCTCTATGTAGGGAATAGGGTGCGAGCCCTGGTCAATAGTAATGCTCTATATAGGGAATAGGGTGCAAGCCCTGGTCAATAGTAATGCTCTATATAGGGAATAGGGTGCCAGCCCTGGTCAATAGTAGTGTCTATTGTAGCTGGACTCAAAGTGCCTATAAGAATAGTGTACCAGCCCTGGTCAATAGTATGCTCTAGTAGTAGTCACTACTCTATATTTCAGCCCTGGTCAATAGTAGTGCACTATATAGGGAATAGTGTACCAGCCCTGGTCAATAGTAGTGCTCTATAAGGGAATAGGGTACCAGTCCTGGTCAATAGTAGTGCACTATATAGGGAATAGGGTACCAGCCCTGGTCAATAGTAGTGCTCTATATAGGGAATAGGGTACCAGTCCTGGTCAATAGTAGTGCACTATAAAGGGAATAGGGTACCAGTCCTGGTCAATAGTAGTGCTCTATATAGGGAATAGGGTACCAGCCCTGGTCAATAGTAGTGCTCTATATAGGGAATAGGGTACCAGTCCTGGTCAATAGTAGTGCTCTATATAGGGAATAGGGTACCAGTCCTGGTCAATAGTAGTGCTCTATATAGGGAATAGGGTACCATTTGGGACACATATTTATCTTACAGGGAGAGATATTTTTCTGAAGATAACTGATCATGCTGGTCATGTTTCTCAACATCACTGCGGGACAGTTTGTTTGTTTTAGATCTTGTGAATTTTCTTATTAAAGAAACGTTTATTAAAGTAGATAGAAAATGCCTAATGTTGTATAGTGTATAGTATATGTTGTATAGTATATGATGTATAGTGATGTATGGTGTTTATGTAGAAGGAGCAGATTCTATGGAGAAATGCTTTTGTGACCGTTTGAAACAGATTGTTGTGATACTTTGGTCTGTCAGAATAAATACGTCTCCTGCTTTGACTTTCCTTCTCCTTTTGTGCTTTTCCTCTCATGCTGCTCCTAGTGCCGAGGGATTAGTGCCGAGGGATTAGTGCCGAGGGATTAGTGCCGAGGGATTAGTGCCGAGGGATTAGTGCCGAGGGATTAGTGCAGAGAGATTAGTGCAGAGAGATTAGTGCAGAGAGATTAGTGCAGAGAGATTAGTGCAGAGAGATTAGTGCCGAGGGATTAGTGCCGAGGGATTAGTGCCGAGGGATTAGTGCAGAGAGATTAGTGCAGAGAGATTAGTGCCGAGAGATTAGTGCCGAGAGATTAGTGCAGAGAGATTAGTGCAGAGAGATTAGTGCAGAGAGATTAGTGCAGAGAGATTAGTGCAGAGAGATTAGTGCAGAGAGATTAGTGCAGAGAGATTAGTGCAGAGAGATTAGTGCCGAGGGATTAGTGCAGAGAGATTAGTGCAGAGAGATTAGTGCAGAGGGATTAGTGCAGAGGGATTAGTGCCGAGGGATTAGTGCCGAGGGATTAGTGCCGAGGGATTAGTGCCGAGGGATTAGTGCCGAGGGATTAGTGCCGAGAGATTAGTGCCGAGAGATTAGTGCAGAGAGATTAGTGCAGAGAGATTAGTGCAGAGAGATTAGTGCAGAGAGATTAGTGCAGAGAGATTAGTGCAGAGAGATTAGTGCAGAGAGATTAGTGCAGAGAGATTAGTGCAGAGAGATTAGTGCAGAGAGATTAGTGCAGAGAGATTAGTGCCGAGGGATTAGTGCCGAGGGATTAGTGCCGAGGGATTAGTGCAGAGGGATTAGTGCCGAGAGATTAGTGCAGAGAGATTAGTGCAGAGAGATTAGTGCAGAGAGATTAGTGCAGAGAGATTAGTGCCGAGAGATTAGTGCCGAGAGATTAGTGCAGAGAGATTAGTGCAGAGAGATTAGTGCAGAGAGATTAGTGCAGAGAGATTAGTGCAGAGAGATTAGTGCAGAGAGATTAGTGCAGAAAGATTAGTGCAGAGAGATTAGTGCAGAGAGATTAGTGCAGAGAGATTAGTGCAGAGAGATTAGTGCAGAGGGATTAGTGCCGAGGGATTAGTGCCGAGAGATTAGTGCCGAGAGATTAGTGCCGAGAGATTAGTGCCGAGAGATTAGTGCAGAGAGATTAGTGCAGAGAGATTAGTGCAGAGAGATTAGTGCAGAGAGATTAGTGCAGAGAGATTAGTGCAGAGAGATTAGTGCCGAGGGATTAGTGCCGAGGGATTAGTGCCTAGAGATTAGTGCAGAGATTAGTGCAATTAGATTAGTGCAGAAGATTAGTGCAGAAGATTAGTGCAGAGAGATTAGTGCCGAGGGATTAGTGCCGAGGATTAGTGCCGAGAGATTAGTGCCAGAGATTAGTGCAGAGAGATTAGTGCAACAGATTAGTGCAGAGAGATTAGTGCAGAGAGATTAGTGCAGAGAGATTAGTCAAGATTAGTGCCGAGGGATTAGTGCCAGAGAAGTGCAGAGAGATTAGTGCAGAGAGATTAGTGTAAGAGATTAGTTAGGGATTAGTGCCGAGAGATTAGTGCCGTTAGAGATTAGTGCCGAGAGATTAGTGCAGAGAGATTAGTGCAGAGAGATTAGTGCAGAGAGATTAGTGCCGAAAGGATTAGTGCCGAGGGATTAGTGCAGAAAGGATTAGTGCCGAGGGATCAGTGCCAAAGGATTAGTGCCGAGGGATTAGTGCCGAGAGATTAGTGCCTAGAGATTAGTGCAGAGAGATTAGTGCAGAGAGATTAGTGCAGAGAGATTAGTGCCGAAAGGATTAGTGCCGAAAGGATTAGTGCCGAGGGATTAGTGCAGAGGGATTAGTGCAGAGGGATTAGTGCCGAAAGGATTAGTGCAGAGGGATTAGTGCAGAGGGATTAGTGCAGAGGGATTAGTGCAGAGGGATTAGTGCAGAGGGATTAGTGCAGAGGGATTAGTGCAGAGGGATTAGTGCCGAGGGATCAGTGCCAAAAGATTAGTGCAGAGGGATTAGTGCCGAAGGGATTAGTGCAGAGGGATTAGTGCAGAGGGATTAGTGCAGAGGGATTAGTGCCGAGGGATTAGTGCCGAGGGATTAGTGCCGAGGGATTAGTGCCGAGGGATTAGTGCCGAGGGATTAGTGCAGAGGGATTAGTGCAGAGGGATTAGTGCAGAGGGATCAGTGCAGAGGGATCAGTGCAGAGGGATCAGTGCAGAGGGATCAGTGCCAAGGGATTAGTGCAGAGGGATCAGTGCCGAGGGATTAGTAAGGGATTAGTGCCGAGGGATTAGTGCCGAGGGATTAGTGCCGAGGGATTAGTGCCGAGGGATTAGTGCTACTATTCAATTCATGTTGGTCAATTAGTTATTTAAAAAATGTAATATAACCTACACTTCAGGTAAATCGCTAGGCACTAGCAAATCCACCGTTCCACCCACTTCTTCATCTGCTTAATTTAACACAAACAAGGAACCTCAGTTGAAACTGCTGTGTATCCCAGTCAACCATTATCCACAACACAGAAACTGATTGAGATATGTACCCTGATAGGTAACACCTATTATATTGATTGAGATATGTACTCTGATAGATAACACCTACAGTATATTGATTAAGATACAGTATGTACCCTGCTAGGTAACACCTACAGTATATTGATTAAGATACAGTATGTACCCTGCTAGGTAACACCTACAGTATATTGATTAAGATACAGTATGTACCCTGCTAGGTAACACCTACAGTATATTGATTAAGATACAGTATGTACCCTGCTAGGTAACACCTACAGTATATTGATTAAGATACAGTATGTACCCTGCTAGGTAACACCTACAGTATATTGATTAAGATACAGTATGTACCCTGCTAGGTAACACCTACAGTATATTGATTAAGATACAGTATGTCCCTGCTAGGTAACACCTACAGTATATTGATTAAGATACAGTATGTACCCTGCTAGGTAACACCTACAGTATATTGATTAAGATACAGTATGTACCTTGCTAGGTAACACCTACAGTATATTGATTAAGATACAGTATGTACCCTGCTAGGTAACACCTACAGTATATTGATTAAGATACAGTATGTACCCTGCTAGGTAACACCTACAGTATATTGATTAAGATACAGTATGTACCCTGCTAGGTAACACCTACAGTATATTGATTAAGATACAGTATGTACCCTGCTAGGTAACACCTATTATATTGATTGAGTAATGTTTGTACTTGCATTATCATTTCCAGTAAAGTTTCAGATTAAAGTTATCCTCAGTAGAATACTATATGACAAAGTTCTATAAAAACGATCTGAACTATTTCTTAGTCACATATGGCCTTTATTAAACAAAGAGCAAGAAACAGGGTAGAGAGAGAGCAAGTATATACACACAGTCTGTTTATCCCACTGAGCATGTTGTTGTCTTCAACTGTGTAACTAACAGCCTTGTGGCCCTTTGTCGTTAAAGATGGGATCTCTGGGGGGATGAGAGTAATGGCCTGTACCCTCCTCTCTCCTGCCCCAGGAGCGCCATGGCCCCCCAGCCCCAGTATGGCTCCAGCTCCCCTCCTCACCCCCACGGCAAGGTCAACAAGCTCCCCTCCGTCAGCCAGCTAATCAACCCCCAGCAGCGCAATATACTCACACCTTCCTCCATGCCCCAAGGCCTGACTGACAGTAAGTGTGCCTTACACTTTTGTATGTTGAGAGATTCTCCCTAGTCGATGTTTCTATCTGGCTAGGTCCTGGTACGGTTCTCCCTCCCCCGTACCTCCCTGGCCCCGTCTCCTAACTCCACCACCACGTCCCCTTTGGGTCGATCATGTGACACGCGTCAGGCAGGACAGGCAGGGTAGCGGTACCTGTCTGGGCACGCGGGGCGCTGAGAGAGGTGTGTAGGGGCCTCTGTCAGAACGCTTCCTCCTATAGGTGAATGTGATCCCTGTGGGATCCTCTTCCTCCTCTCCTCTCTGGGGGCCTGCAGGTCCTATTCCTCCCTCTTCCTCCTCTCCTCTCTGGGGGCCTGCAGGTCCTGTTCCTCCCTCTTCCTCCACTCCTCTCTGGGGGCCTGCAGACCCTGTTCCTCCCTCTTCCTCCACTCCTCTCTGGGGGCCTGCAGGTCCTATTCCTCCCTCTTCCTCCACTCTTCTCTGGGGGCCTGCAGAGGTCCTCTACCTCCCTGTTCCTCCACCCCTCTATGTGGGCCTGCAGGTCCTGTTCCTCCTCTCTGGGGGCCTGCAGGTCCTATTCCTCCCTCTTCCTCCTCTCCTCTCTGGGGGCCTGCAGGTCCTCTTCCTCCTCTCCGGGGGCCTGCAGGTCCTCTTCCTCCTCTCCTCTCCGGGGGCCTGCAGGTCCTGTTCCTCCCTGTTCCTTCTCTCCTCTCTGGGGGCCTGCAGGTCCTATTCCTCCTCTCTGGGGGCCTGCAGGTCCTATTCCTCCCTCTTCCTCCTCTCCTCTCTGGGGGCCTGCAGGTCCTCTCCCTCCCTTTTCCTCCTCTCCTCTCTGGGGGCCTGCAGGTCCTATTCCTCCCTGTTCCTCCTCTCCTCTCTGGGGGCCTGCGGGTCCTGTTCCTCCTCTCTGGGGGCCTGCAGGTCCTCTTCTCTCCTCTCTGGGGGCCTGCAGGTCCTATTCCAACGGTTGGCTACAAGTTCAAGCACCCTTTCACAGTTTTTATACAAGAGGGTAGATGGTTAAAGGGGAATTCTGCCACATCAACACAATACTAGTGTCTGCATCTATAATGTGCTTCTCATGGGGCGGCAGGGTAGCCTAGTGGTTAGAGCGTTGGACTAGTAACCGAAAGGTTGCAAGTTCAAATCCCAGAGCTGACAAGGTACACATCTGTCGTTCTGCCCCTGAACAGGCAGTTAACCCACTGTTCCCAGGCCGTCATTGAAAATAAGAATTTGTTCTTAACTGACTTGCCGAGTTAAATAAAGGTAAAAAAATTAACCAGTTCTCCATCCAACCTTTTTATGTGTGTAAAGTACATGCAGGATCAACAGTCCTGAGCAAATTTGTCAGGTCAACATTCCAAATGTCGAACAAAACCAAAGTAAATATGATAGACTAGGTGGGATCTTTAGAATCTGTAAAATTAAAATGGAGGTGGAAACGTCTTTATTGTCAAATATTGATTGAATAACCATCATTAACGTGATCGGCTATGACATGTGGTCCTCCCCACTACGACTCAGGGAAACACCGCTTATTAGGCTACATGATCAACTTCACCGGGTGGTGAAACCGCACGGCGACGAGGGGACCAGGCTACATCATGTGATTATCATGGACAAAAGAGAGAGAGGGGCATGTGTCCGATGGGAGCCGAGGGGCAGCACGAGGGTTTTATTCTGGCTGATGATCGATGATGGGCTCCCATCCACGGCGACGAGGGTTTTATTCTGGCTGATGATCGATGCTGGGCTCCCATCGGACACATTAAAAATTCTCTCTCTTTTGTCCATGATAATCACATGATGTAGCCTGGTCTACCTGCGCTGTATATCTGTTGGCTGACGCGAACGCACCAAAACAAGACACAACCCTCAGTAGAGTTGAAAATGTGATGGGAACACATTTAACTTGTTTTTTTTTTATTCGGGGGAAATTGAACTGTACTAGGTGTGTATGGGGCCACTACGTCATCACAGCCTTTTACCTGCGACATGTCAATTTGACGGAAACATCAAAACGCTAAATCGTTTTTACGCCGATATTAGAATATTCACGTGAAAATAATGTCGCCAATTGGGAGGAAACCAAAGCTTTTGACATCACAGGGTAGAATTTAAAAGTTTTTTTTCTAAAAACCTGCAACGAGTTTCTGGCCAGATGGAGGATCTTTTCCGTGTTCCCCTTGTAACCATGACGACGCCATCGGATATAAAAACACGCCGTTTTGGCATATGTAGTGGCACTGGTATTGTGCCGAAGATAATTAAAACAAATTGGTTGAAAAGGGGTGGAATTGCCTTTTAAAATTGAGCACGTTCCCCTCTTCTTCTTCACCTCATCTATCGTTGCATTGTGAAGTTATTTTCTCTAATGTTGAGGAATCACCCTGTTGAGACCCCCCCCACTATCTATTGAGGAACCACCCTGTTGAGACACCCCCCCCCTCCCACTACTATCTATTGAGGAACCACCCTGTTGAGACCCCCCTCCCACTACTATCTATTGAGGAACCACCCTGTTGAGACCCCCTCCCACTACTATCTATTGAGGAACCACCCTGTTGAGATGCCCCCCCCCTCCCACTACTATCTATTGAGGAACCACCCTGTTGAGACCCCCCCCTCCCACTACTATCTATTGAGGAACCACCCTGTTGAGACCCCCCCTCCCACTATTGAGGAACCACTACTATCTATTGAGGAACCACCCTGTTGAGACCCCCCCCCCCACTATCTATTGAGGAACCACCCTGTTGAGACCCCCCCCCCTCCCACTACTATCTATTGAGGAACCACCCTGTTGAGACCCCCCCCCCCACTATCTATTGAGGAACCACCCTGTTGAGACCCCTCCCACTACTATCTATTGAGGAACCACCCTGAGAACCCCCCCCTCCCCCACTACTATCTATTGAGGAACCACCCTGTTGAGACCCCCCCCTCCCACTACTATCTATTGAGGAACCACCCTGTTGAGACCCCCCCCCACTACTATCTATTGAGGAACCACCCTGTTGAGACCCCCCCCCCCTATCCCACCCTACTACTATATATTGAGGAACCACCCTGTTGAGACCCCCCCCTCCCACTACTATCTATTGAGGAACCACCCTGTTGAGACCCCCCTCCCACTACTACTATCTATTGAGGAACCACCCTGTTGAGACCCCCCCCCTCCCACTACTATCTATTGAGGAACCAACCTGTTGAGACCCCCCCCCCCTCCCACTATTATCTATTGAGGAACCACCCTGTTGAGACCCCCCTCCCACTACTATCTATTGAGGAACCACCCTGTTGAGACCCCCCCCCCACTATCTATTGAGGAACCACCCTGTTGAGACCCCCCTCCCACTACTATCTATTGAGGAACCACCCTGTTGAGACCCCCCTCCCACTACTATCTATTGAGGAACCACCCTGTTGAGACCCCCCCCCCACTATCTATTGAGGAACCACCCTGTTGAGACCCCCCCCCCCCCACTACTATCTATTGAGGAACCACCCTGTTGAGACCCCCCCCCCCCTCCCACTACTATCTATTGAGGAACCACCCTGTTGAGACCCCCCCCCTCCCACTACTATCTATTGAGGAACCACCCTGTTGATGCTCACTGCAGCTGGTCTTAATGGACATAATATGTAAAACACCGGTATGCTGCTGGAGATAATGAATTTGAGATTAACATTAAAATAATGAATTTGAGATTAACATTCAAATAATAATAATTAAAATCATCAAATTGCCCTTTTAAGAAACGCTCAGTGGTCTGTTTTATTCTGTAGTGTCTCCGATGATGGGCCACATGGCTATGAACGCTGACATGTCCACCCTGAGCCCCGCCCACATCCTGCAGCCCCAGTTACCCATGGTGCCCAGCTCCCACTGCACCCCCCCGCCTCCCTACCCCATGGACAGCAGCATCTCCAGGTACCTAGCTAAACAACCACCAGTGGAGGCTGGTGAAGGAAGGACGGCTCATAGTAATGACTGATAGTATCTCTATTTGATGCCAATTCCATTCATTCCAGCCATTACTATGAGCTTGTCCTTCCAATTTTAAAGTGGCACCAGCCACCACTGATAACCACGCGTCTGTTGATGCTTCTGGACAGTTGTGGGCACTATAAAGTCAGGACGAGCCGCAATATTTACAGAACAATTGCAACACGGCTCTGTAGCGTCACCTAGCGATAGTTTATATAAAATAAACTGAACCGCTGTACTTTGCTCACTTTCTAGTGCCCGTAACCGACAGAAATCTCTCTACTGTTGGCCATTTTGGACAGAAATCTCTCTACTGTTGGCCATTTTGGACAGAAATCTCTCTACTGTTGGCCATTTTTGACAGAAATCTCTCTACTGTTGGCCATTTTTGACAGAAATCTCTCTACTGTTGGCCATTTTTGACAGAAATCTCTCTACTGTTGGCCTTTGTCTTCACTTACTAGATATAAACAGAATTATTACAAGAATGCTGAGGTAGTATATTCACTACTAACCTGTTCCCTGTTCTCCGTGTCCCGCTGTAGCTTTCTCCTGCGGCTGGGCTGCGCAGCCTGTCTGGACTACTTCACAGCACAGGGCCTGACCAACATCTACCAGATCGAGAACTATAACTTGGAGGTGAGGCCTTGCCTGTCGCACGCACCGCATCTGTGTGGACAGACTCAGAGAGACGGGTCGGGTGGCTTCAAAAGGGCCTGAACCTTCATCTATTTCTATCTGAAGGCCTCTTGTCCATTTTTTTGTATTTTTTGTTGTTGTATTCAAACCTGAACTAGAGTATCGTCTTCTGACAGATGGCATTCATTCTAACACGGCAAGAGTTGCCACCAATTATCAGTGCAGAGTTGTTGTGCTGTCTGGGGGGCCTGAGCCTTGCCTGAGAGAGAGAAGACTAAAGAGGCTAACCCCCAGTGTGTGATGTCATCCCCGTCCACAGGACCTGTCCCGGCTGAAGATCCCGCAGGAGTTCCAGCACGTCATCTGGAAGGGCATCATGGAGCACCGGCAGAGCATGGAGTTCTCCCCTCCTCCCCACATCCTGCGTACCTCCAGCGGGGCCTCCGCCGTCAGCGTAGGGTCCTCCGAGGCCCGCGGCGAGCGTGTCATCGACGCCGTGCGCTTCACCCTGCGCCAGACCATCTCCTTCCCTCCGCGTGACGACTGGTCCGACTTCTCCTTCGACCTGGACTCCCGACGCAACAAGCAACAGCGCATCAAAGAGGAGGGTGAATAGAGAGAGACACTCTGGCCGGAGTGTGTCTCTCCAGTTGTCGGGGGGGAAAAAAATTAAAAGCGCACTGCAACAATAGGTCTGTAAATGGCCATTTACCCTGACATTCACAGAGATCGCTTTTTTTTTTACAAACGCTGTAGATGTCAGCTCAAGCATATATTAGCTTTTAATAAGTAGAGTGCAGTACTCTTTACAGCAGTGCACCTTGGATTGAAGCCCCTGGCTCAGTCCCCCTTCATATGTCATACACCTGTTGACCAACCCACTCTCCTATCACAGTACAGGACATCTCTGTTTTACCGTTCTAAGCTCAGATAATCCTAAATAGCAAAAATACTATGCAAATAAAAATGCACTTATTTGTTTTTTTAAAGCCTTCATTAGCTGCCAGCTAGATGAGAGAAAACAGCTCTATATTCTTTATTTTTTATTAAAATTTCTTGAGACAAAGCACTTAAGAAATGCTTTTGTGATTTGCTTTGATATTGTTTTATAGTGTTCATTATCCATTCCAATGTTAAAGCATGACTTTGAGAGGAAACTTTTAGGGGTTGTTGTTGTTCTTGGCTGAGATTGAATCCAAGGCGCGTTATAGAGCAGGACACCAGACAGCCAAGAACAACAGTTTTTCTGTCTTGCTGTTGACTCACTTGGTAAACCAAGAAGAACCTCACATTAAAACAGGCGAGTGGCGGCATCTAGCGGCCACACTGGTACTGCACCAATCACTGCTAAATACAATGTAAAAATGGGAGTCCTATATTAACGTCTGCTCAAACGTAAATTACGGTCATCACTAGTTACCATAGCCAACAAATCATAATTATGGTGAACCCTTTGCCTATTCCTAGCATTTATCTTCTTAAAATCTGATTTTAAACCTAAACACACTGCCGACATTATGCCTAATCTTAAGACTTCATGAATTTTAGCCATATTGACTTTGTGGCTGTGGTAACTAGTGACAACCTTAAATAACCTATAAAAGTCCAAGTGTACTAAGCGGCTCTATTTTACAACCCGTTGGGTTCAATCCCGGTCTCTGCTGCTCAATACTGTTATGGTTACCTGTTATTTTTTTTGGTTCACAACACTGTTTTGACCTGATTGTATACACTTCCAAGATACATATTATTATTTTGGTTGACTTCCTGTCAGGGAGAAGTGTTAATAACATGCGGGAACTGGTTTTCTACTGTGCCTGTGTTAAAACCCTCGTCGCTCCGAGATGCCCAGGAAACCCTAGTGTTAGCCGTCGTGTTTATAAGTACCTAATGTATTTCTACGTGAACGACAAAATAATGCATTATCACAAACCGTTGGTACCTGAAGTATTTACGTTTATCATTACCGAGTAACTGAAACTAACAAGAAACTCGATATGCTCATAGCCCTTGATGTTGTGATGGTGTTCACCTTTCCCATTGCCGTGTCCCAAATGGCACCCTACGCACTACTCGACCAAGGGGGCCCTGATAAGAGGTAGTGCACTATATAGGGAATAGGGTGCTAGCCCTGATCAGAGGTAGTGCACTATATAGGGAATAGGGTGCCAGCCCTGGTCAGAGGTAGTGCACTATATATAGGGAATAGGGTGCTAGCCCTGGTCAGAGGTAGTGCACTATATAGGGAATAGGGTGCTAGCCCTGGTCAGAGGTAGTGCACTATATAGGGAATAGGGTGCTAGCCCTGGTCAGAGGTAGTGCACTATATAGGGAATAGGGTGCCAGCCCTGGTCAGAGGTAGTGCACTATATAGGGAATAGGGTGCTAGCCCTGGTCAGAGGTAGTGCACTATATAGGAAATAGGGTGCTAGCCCTGGTCAGAGGTAGTGCACTATATAGGGAATAGGGTGCTAGCCCTGGTCAGGGGTAGTGCACTATATATAGGGAATAGGGTGCTAGCCCTGATCAGAGGTAGTGCACTATATATAGGGAATAGGGTGCTAGCCCTGGTCAGAGGTAGTGCACTATATAGGGAATAGGGTGCTAGCCCTGATCAGAGGTAGTGCACTATATAGGGAATAGGGTTCTAGCCCTGGTCAGAGGTAGTGCACTATATAGGGAATAGGGTGCTAGCCCTGGTCAGAGGTAGTGCACTATATATAGGGAATAGGGTGCCAGCCCTGGTCAGAGGTACTGCACTGTATATAGGGGATAGGGTGCTAGCCCTAGTCAGAGGTAGTGCACTATATAGGGAATAGGGCAACATCTGGAACACATTCATTGCCTGCTTGTTCTGCCACCTATGTATAACCCGGTGTACAGTCTATGGATTGGGGGGGGGGGGTCTGTTGAAAACATTTCTGGTCTATATTTCTCTATTGTAAATGATGCTCGTTGTAATATTGATGGATTGTTGTTTTTTGGAACCACAGTGTCTAAACCTTTTTCTATTTGTTGAACTTGATAGATGGCCAAACCTATTGGGATTATTGTATATACACACACACACTTATATAGAGTTATTTTCTAAACGCTTACCTGATAAGTATTTTCCCAAAAAGGTAAATATTTGACAAAAAAAAAAAGGAATTTAAGAATAGTTTGTGGTTAAAAGCCCGAACAGAACAGTTAAATGAGTTTATTTTGTATTCATTAAAATGAATAAATCCAGTCTTCTCACAAGTCATTGTTGTCGTTGTGCTGATACACACGGTCAGAGGAATGTTGCCATAAAACACAGTTCTATAATACTGGACATCATCGATATGTTAGAGAAACATGACCCTGGTATGTTGTTGTTGTTGTTGTTGTTGTCGTCGTCGGGAACATCGAAAGCAGAAAACCAGTACCGTCTAATCTACTGTTCCTTATTTTTCTACAATGTATTGTAAATATATTGCAATGTACTTATTTTGATATAAACCAAAAAATAAAATACCGCCTAGTTACCAAATGCTGTCGGGGAGTTTGTGTATAGAGGATGTTTATAGTGTCAACAAATCACTCAAAAAGGAGGGAAAAAAGAAACGACTCAAAACAAAATGAAAACACACGAACGTTTCAGAAAGAGCAGATGACGAAACAAGACCATCTAAAGCAGAATAAATCACTCATATGGAATGATTTTGTTTGGTAAACCTCTCGACAGTACGGTGTACACTATGTGGTCCTCAGTGTTTGAGAGAAAAGCAGAAGAGATGAACCTAACGAGCAACAATAGGTAGTATAACGTTTCAGTTTAGGCAGAGGGGTTTCACAACAGAGCTCTGTAACCAATAGGTAGTATAACGTTTCAGTTTAGGCAGAGGGGTTTCACAACAGAGCTCTGTAACCAATAGGTAGTATAACGTTTCAGTTTAGGCAGAGGGGTTTCACAACAGAGCTCTGTAACCAATAGGTAGTATAACGTTTCAGTTTAGGCAGAGGGGTTTCACAACAGAGCTCTGTAACCAATAAGGTAGTAGCTCTAACGTTTCAGTTTAGGCAGAGGGGTTTCACAACAGAGCTCTGTAACCAATAGGTAGTATAACGTTTCAGTTTAGGCAGAGGGGTTTCACAACAGAGCTCTGTAACCAATAGGTAGTATAACGTTTCAGTTTAGGCAGAGGGGTTTCACAACAGAGCTCTGTAACCAATAGGTAGTATAACGTTTCAGTTTAGGCAGAGGGGTTTCACAACAGAGCTCTGTAACCAATAGGTAGTATAACGTTTCAGTTTAGGCAGAGGGGGTTTCACAACAGAGCTCTGTAACCAATAGGTAGTATAACGTTTCAGTTTAGGCAGAGGGGTTTCACAACAGAGCTCTGTAACCAATAGGTAGTATAACGTTTCAGTTTAGGCAGAGGGGTTTCACAACAGAGCTCTGTAACCAATAGGTAGTATAACGTTTCAGTTTAGGCAGAGGGGTTTCACAACAGAGCTCTGTAACCAATAGGTAGTATAACGTTTCAGTTTAGGCAGAGGGGTTTCACAACAGAGCTCTGTAACCAATAGGTAGTATAACGTTTCAGTTTAGGCAGAGGGGTTTCACAACAGAGCTCTGTAACCAATAGGTAGTATAACGTTTCAGTTTAGGCAGAGGGGTTTCACAACAGAGCTCTGTAACCAATAGGTAGTATAACGTTTCAGTTTAGGCAGAGGGGTTTCACAACAGAGCTCTGTAACCAATAGGTAGTATAACGTTTCAGTTTAGGCAGAGGGGTTTCACAACAGAGCTCTGTAACCAATAGGTAGTATAACGTTTCAGTTTAGGCAGAGGGGTTTCACAACAGAGCTCTGTAACCAATAGGTAGTATAACGTTTCAGTTTAGGCAGAGGGGTTTCACAACAGAGCTCTGTAACCAATAGGTAGTATAACGTTTCAGTTTAGGCAGAGGGGTTTCACAACAGAGCTCTGTAACCAATAGGTAGTATAACGTTTCAGTTTAGGCAGAGGGGTTTCACAACAGAGCTCTGTAACCAATAGGTAGTATAACGTTTCAGTTTAGGCAGAGGGGTTTCACAACAGAGCTCTGTAACCAATAGGTAGTATAACGTTTCAGTTTAGGCAGAGGGGTTTCACAACAGAGCTCTGTAACCAATAGGTAGTATAACGTTTCAGTTTAGGCAGAGGGGTTTCACAACAGAGCTCTGTAACCAATAGGTAGTATAACGTTTCAGTTTAGGCAGAGGGGTTTCACAACAGAGCTCTGTAACCAATAGGTAGTATAACGTTTCAGTTTAGGCAGAGGGGTTTCACAACAGAGCTCTGTAACCAATAGGTAGTATAACGTTTCAGTTTAGGCAGAGGGGTTTCACAACAGAGCTCTGTAACCAATAGGTAGTATAACGTTTCAGTTTAGGCAGAGGGGTTTCACAACAGAGCTCTGTAACCAATAGGTAGTATAACGTTTCAGTTTAGGCAGAGGGGTTTCACAACAGAGCTCTGTAACCAATAGGTAGTATAACGTTTCAGTTTAGGCAGAGGGGTTTCACAACAGAGCTCTGTAACCAATAGGTAGTATAACGTTTCAGTTTAGGCAGAGGGGTTTCACAACAGAGCTCTGTAACCAATAGGTAGTATAACGTTTCAGTTTAGGCAGAGGGGTTTCACAACAGAGCTCTGTAACCAATAGGTAGTATAACGTTTCAGTTTAGGCAGAGGGGTTTCACAACAGAGCTCTGTAACCAATAGGTAGTATAACGTTTCAGTTTAGGCAGAGGGGTTTCACAACAGAGCTCTGTAACCAAGGTAGGTAGTATAACGTTAACGTTCCAGTCAGTTTAGGCAGAGGGGTTTCACAACAGAGCTCTGTAACCAATAGGTAGTATAACGTTTCAGTTTAGGCAGAGGGGTTTCACAACAGAGCTCTGTAACCAATAGGTAGTATAACGTTTCAGTTTAGGCAGAGGGGTTTCACAACAGAGCTCTGTAACCAATAGGTAGTATAACGTTTCAGTTTAGGCAGAGGGGTTTCACAACAGAGCTCTGTAACCAATAGGTAGTATAACGTTTCAGTTTAGGCAGAGGGGTTTCACAACAGAGCTCTGTAACCAATAGGTAGTATAACGTTTCAGTTTAGGCAGAGGGGTTTCACAACAGAGCTCTGTAACCAATAGGTAGTATAACGTTTCAGTTTAGGCAGAGGGGTTTCACAACAGAGCTCTGTAACCAATAGGTAGTATAACGTTTCAGTTTAGGCAGAGGGGTTTCACAACAGAGCTCTGTAACCAATAGGTAGTATAACGTTTCAGTTTAGGCAGAGGGGTTTCACAACAGAGCTCTGTAACCAATAGGTAGTATAACGTTTCAGTTTAGGCAGAGGGGTTTCACAACAGAGCTCTGTAACCAATAGGTAGTATAACGTTTCAGTTTAGGCAGAGGGTTTCACAACAGAGCTCTGTAACCAATAGGTAGTATAACGTTTCAGTTTAGGCAGAGGGGTTTCACAACAGAGCTCTGTAACCAATAGGTAGTATAACGTTTCAGTTTAGGCAGAGGGGTTTCACAACAGAGCTCTGTAACCAATAGGTAGTATAACGTTTCAGTTTAGGCAGAGGGGTTTCACAACAGAGCTCTGTAACCAATAGGTAGTATAACGTTTCAGTTTAGGCAGAGGGGTTTCACAACAGAGCTCTGTAACCAATAGGTAGTATAACGTTTCAGTTTAGGCAGAGGGGTTTCACAACAGAGCTCTGTAACCAATAGGTAGTATAACGTTTCAGTTTAGGCAGAGGGGTTTCACAACAGAGCTCTGTAACCAATAGGTAGTATAACGTTTCAGTTTAGGCAGAGGGGTTTCACAACAGAGCTCTGTAACCAATAGGTAGTATAACGTTTCAGTTTAGGCAGAGGGGTTTCACAACAGAGCTCTGTAACCAATAGGTAGTATAACGTTTCAGTTTAGGCAGAGGGGTTTCACAACAGAGCTCTGTAACCAATAGGTAGTATAACGTTTCAGTTTAGGCAGAGGGTTTCACAACAGAGCTCTGTAACCAATAGGTAGTATAACGTTTCAGTTTAGGCAGAGGGGTTTCACAACAGAGCTCTGTAACCAATAGGTAGTATAACGTTTCAGTTTAGGCAGAGGGGTTTCACAACAGAGCTCTGTAACCAATAGGTAGTATAACGTTTCAGTTTAGGCAGAGGGGTTTCACAACAGAGCTCTGTAACCAATAGGTAGTATAACGTTTCAGTTTAGGCAGAGGGGTTTCACAACAGAGCTCTGTAACCAATAGGTAGTATAACGTTTCAGTTTAGGCAGAGGGGTTTCACAACAGAGCTCTGTAACCAATAGGTAGTATAACGTTTCAGTTTAGGCAGAGGGGTTTCACAACAGAGCTCTGTAACCAATAGGTAGTATAACGTTTCAGTTTAGGCAGAGGGGTTTCACAACAGAGCTCTGTAACCAATAGGTAGTATAACGTTTCAGTTTAGGCAGAGGGGTTTCACAACAGAGCTCTGTAACCAATAGGTAGTATAACGTTTCAGTTTAGGCAGAGGGGTTTCACAACAGAGCTCTGTAACCAATAGGTAGTATAATAACGTTTCAGTTTAGGCAGTTTAGCAGGGGTTTCACAACAGAGCTCTGTAACCAATAGGTAGTATAACGTTTCAGTTTAGGCAGAGGGGTTTCACAACAGAGCTCTGTAACCAATAGGTAGTATAACGTTTCAGTTTAGGCAGAGGGGTTTCACAACAGAGCTCTGTAACCAATAGGTAGTATAACGTTTCAGTTTAGGCAGAGGGGTTTCACAACAGAGCTCTGTAACCAATAGGTAGTATAACGTTTCAGTTTAGGCAGAGGGGTTTCACAACAGAGCTCTGTAACCAATAGGTAGTATAACGTTTCAGTTTAGGCAGAGGGGTTTCACAACAGAGCTCTGTAACCAATAGGTAGTATAACGTTTCAGTTTAGGCAGAGGGGTTTCACAACAGAGCTCTGTAACCAATAGGTAGTATAACGTTTCAGTTTAGGCAGAGGGGTTTCACAACAGAGCTCTGTAACCAATAGGTAGTATAACGTTTCAGTTTAGGCAGAGGGGTTTCACAACAGAGCTCTGTAACCAATAGGTAGTATAACGTTTCAGTTTAGGCAGAGGGGTTTCACAACAGAGCTCTGTAACCAATAGGTAGTATAACGTTTCAGTTTAGGCAGAGGGGTTTCACAACAGAGCTCTGTAACCAATAGGTAGTATAACGTTTCAGTTTAGGCAGAGGGGTTTCACAACAGAGCTCTGTAACCAATAGGTAGTATAACGTTTCAGTTTAGGCAGAGGGGTTTCACAACAGAGCTCTGTAACCAATAGGTAGTATAACGTTTCAGTTTAGGCAGAGGGGTTTCACAACAGAGCTCTGTAACCAATAGGTAGTATAACGTTTCAGTTTAGGCAGAGGGGTTTCACAACAGAGCTCTGTAACCAATAGGTAGTATAACGTTTCAGTTTAGGCAGAGGGGTTTCACAACAGAGCTCTGTAACCAATAGGTAGTATAACGTTTCAGTTTAGGCAGAGGGGTTTCACAACAGAGCTCTGTAACCAATAGGTAGTATAACGTTTCAGTTTAGGCAGAGGGGTTTCACAACAGAGCTCTGTAACCAATAGGTAGTATAACGTTTCAGTTTAGGCAGAGGGGTTTCACAACAGAGCTCTGTAACCAATAGGTAGTATAACGTTTCAGTTTAGGCAGAGGGGTTTCACAACAGAGCTCTGTAACCAATAGGTAGTATAACGTTTCAGTTTAGGCAGAGGGGTTTCACAACAGAGCTCTGTAACCAATAGGTAGTATAACGTTTCAGTTTAGGCAGAGGGGTTTCACAACAGAGCTCTGTAACCAATAGGTAGTATAACGTTTCAGTTTAGGCAGAGGGGTTTCACAACAGAGCTCTGTAACCAATAGGTAGTATAACGTTTCAGTTTAGGCAGAGGGGTTTCACAACAGAGCTCTGTAACCAATAGGTAGTATAACGTTTCAGTTTAGGCAGAGGGGTTTCACAACAGAGCTCTGTAACCAATAGGTAGTATAACGTTTCAGTTTAGGCAGAGGGTTTCACAACAGAGCTCTGTAACCAATAGGTAGTATAACGTTTCAGTTTAGGCAGAGGGGTTTCACAACAGAGCTCTGTAACCAATAGGTAGTATAACGTTTCAGTTTAGGCAGAGGGGTTTCACAACAGAGCTCTGTAACCAATAGGTAGTATAACGTTTCAGTTTAGGCAGAGGGTTTCACAACAGAGCTCTGTAACCAATAGGTAGTATAACGTTTCAGTTTAGGCAGAGGGGTTTCACAACAGAGCTCTGTAACCAATAGGTAGTATAACGTTTCAGTTTAGGCAGAGGGGTTTCACAACAGAGCTCTGTAACCAATAGGTAGTATAACGTTTCAGTTTAGGCAGAAGGGTTTCACAACAGAGCTCTGTAACCAATAGGTAGTATAACGTTTCAGTTTAGGCAGAGGGGTTTCACAACAGAGCTCTGTAACCAATAGGTAGTATAACGTTTCAGTTTAGGCAGAGGGGTTTCACAACAGAGCTCTGTAACCAACTCAATAAGGAAAACCTGTGGCCAGCGGGAAGGGAGGTTCACAAGTCACATCGAATTTGTCAAATGCTCACTTTACAAGCCTTTAACCTTACCGTGAAATGCTCACTTTTACAAGCCTTTAACCTTACCGTGAAATGCTCACTTTTACAAGCCTTTAACCTTACCGTGAAATGCTCACTTTTACAAGCCTTTAACCTTAACCGTGAAATGCTCAGTTTACAAGCCTTTAACCTTACCGTGAAATGCTCATTTTACAAGCCTTTAACCTCACTTTTACAAGCCTTTAACCTTACCGTGAAATGCTCACTTTTACAAGCCTTTAACCTTACCGTGAAATGCTCACTTTTACAAGCCTTTAACCTTACCGTGAAATGCTCACTTTTACAAGCCTTTAACCTTACCGTGAAATGCTCACTTTACAAGCCTTTAACCTTACCGTGAAATGCTCACTTTTACAAGCCTTTAACCTTACTGTGAAATGCTCACTTTTACAAGCCTTTAACCTTACCGTGAAATGTTCACTTTACAAGCCTTTAACCTTACCGTGAAATGCTCACTTTACAAGCCTTTAACCTTACCGTGAAATGCTCACTTTACAAGCCTTTTTACCGTGAAATGCTCACTTTACAAGCCTTTACCGTGAAATGCTCACTTTTACAAGCCTTTAACCTTACCGTGAAATGCTCACTTTTACAAGCCTTTAACCTTACCGTGAAATGCTCACTTTTACAAGCCTTTAAAGCTTTAACCTTACCGTGAAATGCTTTAACCTTTAACCGTGAAATGCTCACTTTACAAGCCTTTAACCTTACCGTGAAATGCTCACTTTTACAAGCCTTTAACCTTACCGTGAAATGCTCACTTTTACAAGCCTTTAACCTTACCGTGAAATGCTCACTTTTACAAGCCTTTAACCTTACCGTGAAATGCTCACTTTTACAAGCCTTTAACCTTACCGTGAAATGCTCACTTTACAAGCCTTTAACCTTACTGTGAAATGCTCACTTTTACAAGCCTTTAACCTTACCGTGAAATGTTCACTTTACAAGCCTTTAACCTTACCGTGAAATGCTCACTTTACAAGCCTTTAACCTTACCGTGAAATGCTCACTTTACAAGCCTTTAACCTTACCGTGAAATGCTCACTTTACAAGCCTTTAACCTTACCGTGAAATGCTCACTTTTACAAGCCTTTAACCTTACCGTGAAATGCTCACTTTTACAAGCCTTTAACCTTACCGTGAAATGCTCACTTTTACAAGCCTTTAACCTTACCGTGAAATGCTCACTTTACAAGCCTTTAACCTTACCGTGAAATGCTCACTTTTACAAGCCTTTAACCTTACCGTGAAATGCTCACTTTTACAAGCCTTTAACCTTACCGTGAAATGCTCACTTTACAAGCCTTTAACCCACAATGCAGTTCAAGAAATAAGATTTAAAAAATATTTACCAAATAAACTAAAGTTAAAAATAAAAAAAAGTTATAAAATGACATGACAATAACGAGGCTATATAGAGGGGGCACGGGTACCAAGTCAATGGGTACAGGTTAGTTGAGGTCATTTGTAAAGCCCAACAGAGCTCTAACCAACACGAGGAAGGAAACTGAGTGTTGTGAAACCAGATGGACCTAAAACAGAACGTGAGCTGGCAGATCAGGCTGGTTTAACCAAGGAAACTGAGTGTTGTGAAACCAGATGGACCTAAAACAGAACGTGAGCTGGCAGATCAGGCTGGTTTAACCAACACGAGGAAGGAAACTGAGTCTGGATTCTTTTAGAATTCTACGAAACAAACATCTCTCCTGAGATTCACCAACCGGGTAACTTCATGAATGCAGTAAATTAACCGAGATTATTAATTCAGAATATTTTAATGATTGTCGTTATTTACACATTTACACACAAGATCGAACAGAAAAGTCAAAAACCTCAGTTCATTCAATGTACATAATCAAAATAAAAGTCGACTTGGTACTTCCTGTCCCACTGTAGAGAGAAGGATGGTTCCTGGGTTGAGGAGGAGCAGGGTCT
Source organism: Oncorhynchus gorbuscha (assembly GCF_021184085.1). Taxonomy (NCBI): domain Eukaryota; kingdom Metazoa; phylum Chordata; class Actinopteri; order Salmoniformes; family Salmonidae; genus Oncorhynchus; species Oncorhynchus gorbuscha. The sequence continues at coordinate 2,671,504 of NC_060187.1, read as the reverse complement.
TGGTCAACAGGACGAAAAACAGCCAGGCAGGACCTCAATCTGCCCAATAACAAAACGCATGACTTTCCTTTGTGTTCTACTGAACCCCAGGTGCCCTGTTACTCCACACAGTCCCATCTCTGTCGAGGACGCACTCTGTCGAGGACGCACTCTGTCGAGGACGCACTCTGTCGAGGACGCACTCTGTCGAGGACTCTCTGTCGAGGACGCACTCTGTCGAGGACGCACTCTGGAGGACGCAGGTCTACCACTCCCTTCTCTTACGATTAGCATTCCAAGGGTGCCTCTCAAATGGCCCCTTACCCCCCCCCCACCTTACATAGCGGCCCACTCAGAGCCCTATGGGCCCCTGGTCGACAGTAATGTACTCTACAGAGGATAGAGTAACCACATAGACCTAGTCACCGGACCTGACCAGCTGATTCAGGGACACGAAAGGGTTCTCCTCAAAGAATGGAAGAGGGGGCGCAGTGCCACCTTGTGGACTAGCAGCGCCACTACGTAAAATTAAATTAAAATAAAGAAAACAAGTTCTTTTTTTAAACTTTATTTATCATTCAAGGCCTTTTTTGTTGCTCCAGATTGCAGGAAATGGCCGTTACCAAAGTGCCAAAGGGGGGGGTTTATCTTTTGGCCTAGCACAACACAGCTGATTCAAATGATCAAAGCTTCTCCTGCTCCACGGTCTGCATAACCTCCTGCTGCTCCATGGTGTGAATAACCTCCTGCTGCTCCATGGTCTGAATAACCTCCTGCTGCTCCATGGTCTGAATAACCTCCTGCCCTCCATCTCCCTCCTGCTGCTCCACGGTCTGCATAACCTCCTGCTGCTCCATGGTCTGCATAACCTCCTGCTGCTCCATGGTCTGAATAACCTCCTGCTGCTCCATGGTCTGAATAACCTCCTGCCCTCCATCTCCCTCCTGCTGCTCCATGGTCTGAATAACCTCCTGCTGCTCCATGGTCTGAATAACCTCCTGCTGCTCCATGGTCTGAATAACCTCCTGCTGCTCCATGGTCTGAATAACCTCCTGCTGCTCCATGGTCTGAATAACCTCCTGCTGCTCCATGGTCTGAATAACCTCCTGCTGCTCCATGGTCTGCATAACCTCCTGCTGCTCCATGGTCTGAATAACCTCCTGCCCTTCATCTCCCTCCATCTTCACCCCCCCAGGCAGCACACTTTGCTGGGACAGCACATAGTTCACCACCTGCATGATACTCTGGTCTGACAAGGTCGCGACCCCGTCACCCTGAACGGCCTGAACCGCCTCCACCGTCTCCTCCGTGATCAGCACCGTCTCGATCTCCTCGGCCGGCGGCGCCTGGACGGGCCGGAGCTCGGGGGGGAGATCAGACTCCAGGATGGAGATGGCGTGTTCCACCTGAGTACCCTGGTTGTGAAACTGTAGCGTATCTTTCTCCAGCATGATCTTACCAGGCAGGAGGTCGCCGTGGTACTTGGTCATGTGCTTCCGTAGGGAGCGGGCATCGATGTGGGCTTCCTGGCACTCGGGGCACACGTAAGGGCGCTCGCCGGTGTGGGTGCGCACGTGTCTCTTCAGAGAGCGGGCGTCGGCCCAGGCTACGCCACACGTCAGACACTCAAAGGGTTTGACTCCTGAGAGAAGAGGACAGGTGTTAAAAAGACAGGGAAACATACATCACTACGTTGTACTCCTCTAGCCAACCAATCAACACATCTCTATACTCCTCTAGCCAACCAATCAACACATCTCTATACTCCTCTAGCCAACCAATCAACACATCTCTATACTCCTCTAGCCAACCAATCAACACATCTCTATACTCCTCTAGCCAACCAATCAACACATCTCTATACTCCTCCAGTCAACCAATCAACACATCTCTATACTCCTCCAGTCACCCAATCAACATCTCTATACTCCTCCAGCCACCCAATCAACACATCTCTATACTCCTCCAGCCACCCAATCAACACATCTCTATACTCTTCCAGCCAATCAACATCTCTATACTCCTCCAGCCACCCAATCAACACATCTCTATACTCCTCCAGTCACCCAATCAACATCTCTATACTCCTCCAGCCACCCAATCAACACATCTCTATACTCCTCCAGTCACCCAATCAACACATCTCTATACTCCTCCAGCCACCCAATCAACACATCTCTATACTCCTCCAGCCAATCACCATCTCTATACTCCTCCAGCCACCCAATCAACCCATCTCTATACTCCTCCAGCCAATCAACATCTCTATACTTCTCCAGTCACCCAATCAACACATCTCTATACTCCTCCAGTCACCCAATCAACACATCTCTATACTCCTCCAGTCACCCAATCAACATCTCTATACTCCTCCAGTCACCCAATCAACACATCTCTATACTCCTCCAGTCACCCAATCAACACATCTCTATACTCCTCCAGTCACCCAATCAACACATCTCTATACTCCTCCAGCCAACCAATCAACACATCTCTATACTCCTCCAGTCACCCAATCAACACATCTCTATACTCCTCCAGCCAATCACCATCTCTATACTCCTCCAGCCACCCAATCAACACATCTCTATACTCCTCCAGCCACCCAATCAACACATCTCTATACTCCTCCAGCCACCCAATCAACATCTCTATACTCCTCCAGTCACCCAATCAACATCTCTATACTCCTCCAGTCACCCAATCAACATCTCTATACTCCTCCAGTCACCCAATCAACATCTCTATACTCCTCCAGTCACCCAATCAACACATCTCTATACTCCTCCAGTCACCCAATCAACACATCTCTATACTCCTCCAGTCACCCAATCAACACATCTCTATACTCCTCCAGTCACCAATCAACACATCTCTATACTCCTCCAGTCACCCAATCAACACATCTCTATACTCCTCCAGTCACCAATCAACACATCTCTATACTCCTCCAGCCAACCAATCAACACATCTCTATACTCCTCCAGTCAACCAATCAACACATCTCTATACTCCTCCAGTCACCCAATCAACACATCTCTATACTCCTCCAGTCACCCAATCAACACATCTCTATACTCCTCCAGTCACCCAATCAACACATCTCTATACTCCTCCAGTCACCCAATCAACACATCTCTATACTCCTCCAGTCACCCAATCAACACATCTCTATACTCCTCCAGTCACCCAATCAACACATCTCTATACTCCTCCAGTCACCCAATCAACACATCTCTATACTCCTCCAGTCACCCAATCAACACATCTCTATACTCCTCCAGTCACCCAATCAACACATCTCTATACTCCTCCAGTCACCCAATCAACACATCTCTATACTCCTCCAGTCACCCAATCAACACATCTCTATACTCCTCCAGCCAACCAATCAACACATCTCTATACTCCTCCAGTCACCCAATCAACACATCTCTATACTCCTCCAGTCACCCAATCAACACATCTCTATACTCCTCCAGCCAACCAATCAACACATCTCTATACTCCTCCAGTCACCCAATCAACACATCTCTATACTCCTCCAGTCACCCAATCAACACATCTCTATACTCCTCCAGTCACCCAATCAACACATCTCTATACTCCTCCAGTCACCCAATCAACACATCTCTATACTCCTCCAGTCACCCAATCAACACATCTCTGTACTCCTCCATCCAACCAATCAACACATCTCTATACTCCTCCAGCCAACCAATCAACACATCTCTGTACTCCTCCAGTCACCCAATCAACACATCTCTATACTCCTCCAGCCAACCAATCAACACATCTCTATACTCCTCCAGCCAACCAATCAACACATCTCTGTACTCCTCCAGTCACCCAATCAACACATCTCTATACTCCTCCAGCCAACCAATCAACACATCTCTATACTCCTCCAGCCAACCAATCAACACATCTCTGTACTCCTCCAGCCAACCAATCAACACATCTCTATACTCCTCCATCCAACCAATCAACACATCTCTATACTCCTCCAGTCACCCAATCAACACATCTCTATACTCCTCCAGTCACCCAATCAACACATCTCTATACTCCTCCAGTCACCCAATCAACACATCTCTATACTTCTCCAGCCAACCAATCAACACATCTCTATACTTCTCCAGCCACCCAATCAACACATCTCTATACTCCTCCATCCAACCAATCAACACATCTCTATACTCCTCCAGTCACCCAATCAACACATCTCTATACTCCTCCAGCCAACCAATCAACACATCTCTATACTCCTCCAGTCACCCAATCTCTATACTCCTCCATCCAACCAATCAACACATCTCTATACTCCTCCAGCCAACCAATCAACACATCTCTATACTCCTCCAGCCAACCAATCAACACATCTCTATACTCCTCCAGTCACCCAATCAACACATCTCTATACTCCTCCATCCAACCAATCAACACATCTCTATACTCCTCCATCAACCAATCAACACATCTCTATACTCCTCCAGTCACCCAATCAACACATCTCTATACTCCTCCAGTCACCCAATCAACACATCTCTATACTCCTCCAGTCACCCAATCAACACATCTCTATACTCCTCCAGCCACCCAATCAACACATCTCTATACTCCTCCAGTCACCCAATCAACACATCTCTATACTCCTCCAGTCACCCAATCAACACATCTCTATACTCCTCCAGTCACCCAATCAACATCTCTATACTCCTCCAGCCACCCAATCAACATCTCTATACTCCTCCAGTCACCCAATCAACATCTCTATACTCCTCCAGTCACCCAATCAACACATCTCTATACTCCTCCATCCAACCAATCAACACATCTCTATACTCCTCCATCCAACCAATCAACACATCTCTATACTCCTCCAGCCAACCAATCAACACATCTCTATACTCCTCCAGTCACCCAATCAACACATCTCTGTACTCCTCCAGTCACCCAATCAACACATCTCTATACTCCTCCAGTCACCCAATCAACATCTCTATACTCCTCCAGTCACCCAATCAACACATCTCTATACTCCTCCATCCAACCAATCAACACATCTCTATACTCCTCCAGTCACCCAATCAACACATCTCTATACTCCTCCAGCCAACCAATCAACACATCTCTATACTCCTCCAGCCAACCAGTCAACACATCTCTGTACTCCTCCAGCCAACCAATCAACACATCTCTATACTCCTCCATCCAACCAATCAACACATCTCTATACTCCTCCAGTCACCCAATCAACACATCTCTATACTCCTCCAGCCAACCAATCAACACATCTCTATACTCCTCCAGCCAACCAATCAACACATCTCTGTACTCCTCCAGCCAACCAATCAACACATCTCTATACTCCTCCAGCCAACCAATCAACACATCTCTATACTCCTCCAGTCACCCAATCAACACATCTCTATACTCCTCCATCCAACCAATCAACACATCTCTATACTCCTCCATCCAACCAATCAACACATCTCTATACTCCTCCAGCCAACCAATCAACACATCTCTATACTCCTCCAGTCACCCAATCAACACATCTCTGTACTCCTCCAGTCACCCAATCAACACATCTCTATACTCCTCCAGTCACCCAATCAACACATCTCTATACTCCTCCAGTCACCCAATCAACACATCTCTATACTCCTCCAGTCACCCAATCAACACATCTCTATACTCCTCCAGCCACCCAATCAACATCTCTATACTCCTCCAGTCACCCAATCAACACATCTCTATACTCCTCCAGTCACCCAATCAACATCTCTATACTCCTCCAGTCACCCAATCAACACATCTCTATACTCCTCCAGCCACCCAATCAACATCTCTATACTCCTCCAGTCACCCAATCAACATCTCTATACTCCTCCAGTCACCCAATCAACATCTCTATACTCCTCCAGTCACCCAATCAACACATCTCTATACTCCTCCAGCCACCCAATCAACATCTCTATACTCCTCCAGTCACCCAATCAACACATCTCTATATGACCAGTGGATTTACTGTTTTAGACAGAGACAATAATTAGACCCAGTTGAACAGTGTTGTTTGCATCTTATATCGGTTTGAGATGCTGTTCTCATTGGCTCTCATAGACGGTCCCATCTCAGGATTGGTTACATTTCTCCAGTCCCATCCCTCAGGTTTATAGCAAACCAAGTGGCAGGGCTGCCATTAGGTTGAAGAATGATAGATTGTGGATGTGTGAGTGTGTGAGTGTGTGTCTCACCCTGGTGGTTGTTCATGTGTCGTCTGTACTCTCTGAGCTGGGTGAACTTCCTGCCACAGTGTTCACACTCTCTCTCTAGGTTCTGCTTGACTCGGCCCTTCTTGCCGTGCGTGGCCTTCTTCACGTGTCTCCGGAACAGTGCCTTCTCAAAGAACTCCTTACCGCAGACGTTACACCTACAGGACAGAGAAGCGTTATATAAATAACCCGTATTACATCAACAGGTGTCGAAGTGCTTTAACCGGGCTGCCTCACTCATTTTTTATTTTATTTTATTTCACCTTTATTTAACCAGGTAGGCTAGTTGAGAACAAGTTCTCATTTGCAACTGCGACCTGGCCAAGATAAAGCATAGCAGTGTGAACAGACAACACAGAGTTACACATGGAGTAAACAATTAACAAGTCAATAACACAGTAGAAAAAAAAATGGGCAGTCTATATCCAATGTGTGCAAAAGGCATGAGGAGGTAGGCGAATAATACAGTTTTGCAGATTAACACTGGAGTGATAAATGATCAGATGGTCAGGTACAGGTAGAGATATTGGTGTGCAAAAGAGCAGAAAAGTAAATAAATAAAAAACAGTATAAAAACAGTATGGGAATGAGGTAGGTGAAAATGGGTGGGCTATTTACCAATAGATTATGTACAGCTGCAGCGATCGGTTAGCTGCTCGGATAGCTGATGTTTGAAGTTGGTGAGGGAGATAAAAGTCTCCAACTTCAGAGATTTTTGCAGTTCGTTCCAGTCACGGGCAGCAGAGAACTGGAACGAAAGGCGGCCGAATGAGGTGTTGGCTTTAGGGATGATCAGAGAGATACACCTGCTGGAGCGCGTGCTACGGATGGGTGTTGCCATCGTAACCAGTGAACTGAGATAAGGCAGGGCTTTACCTAGCATGGACTTGTAGATGACCTGGAGCCAGTGGGTCTGGCGACGAATATGTAGTGAGGGCCAGCCGACTAGAGCATACAAGTCGCAGTGGTGGGTGGTATAAGGTGCTTTAGTGACAAAACGGATGGCACTGTGATAGACTGCATCCAGTTTGCTGAGTAGAGTGTTGGAAGCCATTTTGTAGATGACATCGCCGAAGTCCAGGATCGGTAGGATAGTCAGTTTTACTAGGGTAAGCTTGGCGGCGTGAGTGAAGGAGGCTTTGTTGCGGAATAGAAAGCCGACTCTTGATTTGATTTTCGATTGGAGATGTTTGATGTGAGTCTGGAAGGAGAGTTTGCAGTCTAGCCAGACACCTAGGTACTTATAGATGTCCACATATTAAATGTCGGAACCATCCAGGGTGGTGATGCTGGTCAGGCGTGCTGGTCGGGCATGCGGGTGCAGGCAGCGATCGGTTGAAAAGTATGCATTTGGTTTTACTCGCGTTTAAGAGCAGTTGGAGGCCACGGAAGGAGTGCTATGGCATTGAAGCTCGTTTGGAGGTTAGATAGCACAGTGTCCAATGACGGGCCAAAAGTATATAGAATGGTGTCGTCTGCGTAGAGGTGGATCAGGGAATCGCCCGCAGCAAGAGCAACATCATTGATATATACAGAGAAAAGAGTCGGCCCGAGAATTGAACCCTGTGGCACCCCCATAGAGACTGCCTGAGGACCGGACAACATGCCCTCCGATTTGACACACTGAACTCTGTCTGCAATGTAATTGGTGAACCAGGCAAGGCAGTCATCCGAAAAACCGAGGCTATTGAGTCTGCCGATAAGAATATGGTGATTGACAGAGTCGAAAGCCTTGGCGAGGTCGATGAAGACGGCTGCACAGTACTGTCTTTTATCGATGGCGGTTATGATATCGTTTAGTACCTTGAGTGTGGCTGAGGTGCACCCGTGACCGGCTCGGAAACCAGATTGCACAGCGGAGAAGGTACGGTGGGATTCGAGATGGTCAGTGATCTGTTTGTTGACTTGGCTTTCGAAGACCTTAGATAGGCAGGGCAGAATGGATATAGGTCTATAACAGTTTGGGTCCAGGGTGTCTCCCCCTTTGAAGAGGGGGATGACTGCGGCAGCTTTCCAATCCTTGGGGATCTCAGACGATATGAAAGAGAGGTTGAACAGGCTGGTAATAGGGGTTGCGAAAATGGCGGCAGATAGTTTCAGAAATAGAGGGTCCAGATTGTCAAGCCCAGCTGATTTGTACGGGTCCAGATTTTGCAGCTCTTTCAGAACATCTGCTATCTGGATTTGGGTAAAGGAGAACCTGGAGAGGCTTGGGCGAGGAGCTGCGGGGGGGACAGAGCTGTTGGCCGAGGTTGGAGTAGCCAGGCGGAAGGCATGGCCAGCCGTTGAGAAGTGCTTATTGAAGTTTTCGATAATCATGGATTTATCGGTGGAGACCGTGTTCCCTAGCCTCAGTGCAGTGGGCAGCTGGGAGGAGGTGCTCTTGTTCTCCATGGACTTCACTCATTCGACAGAGAAGACCGACTATAGACTAGGTCAAAGCTGACGGCTGTGAACGTGGGGACTCACCTGTAAGGCATTAGTGGGGACTCACCTGTAAGGCATTAGTGGGGACTCACCTGTAAGGCATTAGTGGGGACTCACCTGTAAGGCATTAGTGGGGACTCACCTGTAAGGCATTAGTGGGGACTCACCTGTAAGGCATTAGTGGGGACTCACCTGTAAGGCTCTGCCACGCTGTGGGACTTGACATGGGAGTACCAGTCCTTCTTCCAGCTGTACGACTTCCCACAGATCTGATACAATACAGAACATTATCGAACAATAGCACCTCACGATATGAAAGAACCTAATAATATCATCTAATAACATCTAATAACACAATCTAACAATCTAATCTAATAACAATCTAATCTAATAACAACCTAATCTAATAACAATCTAATAACAATTTAATAACAATCTAATCTAATAACAATCTAATAACAATCTAATAACAATCTAATCTAATAACAATCTAATAACAATCTAATCTAATAACAATCTAATAACAATCTAATAACAATCTAATAAATCTAATCTAATAACAATCTAATCTAATAACAATTTAATAACAATCTAATCTAATAACAATCTAATAACAATCTAATAACAATTTAATAACAATCTAATCTAATAACAATCTAATAACAATCTAATAACAATTTAATAACAATCTAATCTAATAACAATCTAATAACAATCTAACATATTCTAATAACACAATATCAATCTAATATAACAACATAATGACTATTCCCCACCTGACACTGGAAGGGCTTGAGTCTCAGGTGTTTGTTCATGTGCTGCTGCAGGTCTTTGGCCTCAAAGAAACTTCTATCACAGCTGGAGGAGGGATACAGTCATGATGTGTAGAACAGAGCATCTGCACGAAGCCATCACACACACACACACACACACACACACACACACACACACACACACACACACACACACACACACACACACACACACACACACACACACACACACACACACACACACACACACACACACACACACACACGACTTTTTCCAGCAGCGGTGGAAAGTTAGCGTGGGAGGGGGGAGTGGTTTACGGGGCGTGGACAATGGCGTTGTCTCCAACCTACATTTTGGAGGCCATCCTCTTTTTTTAAATGTTACCTTTATTTAACTAGGCAAGTCAGTTAAGAACAAATTCTTATTTTCGATGATGGCCTAGGAACAGTGGGTTAACTGCCTGTTCAAGGGCAGAACGACAGATTTTGTACCTTGTCAGCTCTGGGATTTGAACTTGCAACCTTTCGGTTACTAGTCCAATGCTCTAACCACTAGGCTACGCTGCCGCCCATTTTGTCTCTTGGCCACAGAGACAAAATGTTGCTGTTTTAAAAGCTAGTTTCCTGCAATTAAAAAATAATAAAATCACAAGATTTTAAAAAATAAAATAAAAAAGCAGTTTTACACCGAATTTCCTGCAATTCTACACATTATACCATGACTTCTGCTGTCTGAGTGACGCAAACGTTATCAAACAAAATGGAGGCCCCATGCCTCAAAATTTTGGGAATTTTAGATTCTCCCCGACAGTCTAGTTTCTATTTTGGTGTGTTTTTAGTTCTCAAACATGATCTTATTTAAAAAATATATACATCTCCATGATCTTTTCTACATATTTGATATCTAGTTTAAGTTGTATAAGTTTACACTGAAAACGTTTAACACCATTCCTTAAAATATTTTAAATATTTACACAAATAAATAAATAATAAATAATAATAAAAATAATAAATAATAATAAATACTAATAAATAACAATAATAATAAATAAATAATAATAACAAATAATAATAAACAATAAGAATACATAATAATAATAAATACTAATAAATAACAATAATAATAAATACTAATAAATAACAATAATAATAAATAAATAATAATAACAAATAATAATAAACAATAAGAATACATAATAATAATAATAATAAATAATAATAACTAAATAATCAATAGTAATAATAAATAATAATAACTAAATAATCAATAGTAATAATAAATAATAATAACAAATAATAATAAACAATAAGAATACATAATAATAGTAATAATAAATAATAATAACTAAATAATCAATAGTAATAATAAATAATAATAACTAAATAATCAATAGTAATAATAAATAATCAATAGTAATAATAAATAATAATAACTAAATAATCAATAGTAATAATAAATAATAATAACTAAATAATCAATAGTAATAATAAATAATAATAACTAAATAATCAATAGTAATAATAAATAATAATAACTAAATAATCAATAGTAATAATAAATAATAATAACTAAATAATCAATAGTAATAATAAATAATAATAACTAAATAATCAATAGTAATAATAAATAATAATAACTAAATAATCAATAGTAATAATAAATAATAATAACTAAATAATCAATAGTAATAATAAATAATAATAATAATAAATAAATAATCAATAGTAATAATAAATAATTATAATAAATAATAAATAATAATAACTAAATAATCAATAGTAATAATAAATAATAATAATAATAAATAATAAATAAATAACTCATTATAGGGGAAACACTGCAGCACACGCAGCTACCAGAATCAGAGAGTGTTTATGAGAGAAGCAGATCCTTACTGACTACAGGGGAACCCTCGTACGTCAGGTCTGGGCTGGTGCCTCTTTAAGTGTTTACTCAGACCAGAGGCTCGGTGGAACGACCTTCCACACTGGGTACAGAGATACTTAGATTCACCTGGAAGACATTTAACAGAGATACTTAGATTCACCTGGAAGACATTTAACAGAGATACTTAGATTCACCTGGAAGACATTAAACAGAGATACTTAGATTAACCTGGAAGACATTTAACAGAGATATTTAACAGAGATACTTAGATTCACCTGGAAGACATTTAACAGAGATATTTAGATTCACCTGGAAGACATTAAACAGAGATACTTAGATTCAACTGTAGGACAATTGATTTCTGAATCAAACTAGAGGTAACTGCCAAAATAAAAGGAACCACTTGAGTAAATGAGGGATACAGAAGTATATTGAACTTGTGCTTCCACACAGTTGTGGTTTCTTTGTTAATAAAGCAATGAACATCCCATCATGCTTAGGGTCATGTATAAAAAGTTGCCCATTGTTTAGGCTACCATGGGCACAAGAAGAGATCTCAGTGACTTTGACAGAGGGGTCTGAAAGGAGCATAGAGGGGGGCTCTGATTTGATCAGAGGGGGTCTGAAAGGAGCATAGAGGGGGGGGTGTGTCTCAGTCACCAGATCTCAACCCAATAACACCTATGGTAGATTCTGGAGAGGTGCCCGAGAGTTTTAAACCAAAACACCAAACACGGTCCTTTCTAGCAACCATGGTGGGGGGCTCTGATTTGATCAGAGAGGGGTCTGATTTGATCAGCTCCATTTGGCTCAGAAGTGTGACATGTGTAAGGTACACTAATGTATAGACAGACCTGTGTGAATACTGGTGTCTGAGGATAATGTTGTACCCGTGTGAATACTGGTGTCTGAGGATAATGTTGTACCCGTGTGAATACTGGTGTCTGAGGATAATGTTGTACCCGTGTGAATACTGGTGTCTGAGGATAATGTTGTACCCGTGTGAATACTGGTGTCTGAGGATAATGTTGTACCCGTGTGAATACTGGTGTCTGAGGATAATGTTGTACCCGTGTGAATACTGGTGTCTGCGGATAATGTTGTACCCGTGTGAATACTGGTGTCTGAGGATAATGTTGTACCCGTGTGAATACTGGTGTCTGAGGATAATGTTGTACCCGTGTGAATACTGGTGTCTGCGGATAATGTTGTACCCGTGTGAATACTGGTGTCTGTGGATAATGTTGTACCCGTGTGAATACTGGTGTCTGAGGATAATGTTGTACCCGTGTGAATACTGGTGTCTGAGGATAATGTTGTACCCGTGTGAATACTGGTGTCTGTGGATAATGTTGTACCCGTGTGAATACTGGTGTCTGAGGATAATGTTGTACCCGTGTGAATACTGGTGTCTGAGGATAATGTTGTACCCGTGTGAATACTGGTGTCTGAGGATAATGTTGTACCCGTGTGAATACTGGTGTCTGAGGATAATGTTGTACCCGTGTGAATACTGGTGTCTGAGGATAATGTTGTACCCGTGTGAATACTGGTGTCTGAGGATAATGTTGTACCCGTGTGAATACTGGTGTCTGAGGATAATGTTGTACCCGTGTGAATACTGGTGTCTGAGGATAATGTTGTACCCGTGTGAATACTGGTGTCTGAGGATAATGTTGTACCCGTGTGAATACTGGTGTCTGAGGATAATGTTGTACCCGTGTGAATACTGGTGTCTGAGGATAATGTTGTACCCGTGTGAATACTGGTGTCTGAGGATAATGTTGTACCCGTGTGAATACTGGTGTCTGAGGATAATGTACCCGTGTGAATACTGGTGTCTGAAGATAATGTTGTACCTGTGTGAATACTGGTGTGTTCCTCCAGACTTCTCTTACTAGCGAAGGACTTGTCACAGAGCAGACAGTGGAACTGTTTAACAGCGTCATGTAGAGCTCTGTGCATCTTCAGGCTGTGCTTATGAGCGAAGGTCTTCCCACAGACCCTGCAGGAGTGGGGCCGCACCCCTGTGGAAATGATCATTAAGAACAATGACAATGAGGAAGAGGAGGACGGAAGAGAAGACTGGATTTGGGGGGGGATTGACTGACCAGTGTGGTTGAGCATGTGAATCCTCAGAGAGTACAGCTTAGGAAGAGTCTTTCCACAGATGTCACAGACAAACTCTCTCTTGGTGCGTCCCTTGGTCCTGCCGTCCCCCTCGAGGCCCTCCTCGCCGTGGGGCTGGGGGACCCTGACCAGGGGCGGCCTCTGACTCTTCTGGTGCTTGTGTCTGGTCAGATGGGCCCTCAGAGAGGCCGCGTACTGGAACTCCTTGTTACATAACTAGAGACAAGAGAGAGACAGAGAGAGAGAGACCAAGAGACAGACAGAGAGAGACAGACAGGTAAATAAACTTGAAAGAGGGATAACTTTAACATCTCTCCCAACCGAGAACAAATCACTGCTAAATCACAAAAACATCAAAGCCATATGACTGCCAGTCATTTTACATGACTCAGAGCCAGACATATAGATGGGCAACAGACCTGCACAGGGCAGTGCTGCATACACTAATATAGTCTCTGATCTGGAGAACAGTGTTGTTGGTACTAACACCACACTAATATAGTCTCTGACCTGGAGAACAGTGTTGTTGGTACTAACACCACACTAATATAGTCTGATCTGGAGAACAGTGTTGTTGGTACTAACACCACACTAATATAGTCTCTGATCTAGAGAACAGTTTTGTTGGTACTAACACTACACTAATATAGTCTCTGATCTGGAGAACAGTGTTGTTGGTACTAACACCACACTAATATAGTCTCTGATCTGGAGAACAGTGTTGTTGGTACTAACACCACGCTAATATAGTCTCTGATCTAGAGAACAGTGTTGTTGGTACTAACACTACACTAATATAGTCTCTGATCTGGAGAACAGTGTTGTTGGTACTAACACCACACTAATATAGTCTCTGACCTGGAGAACAGTGTTGTTGGTACTAACACCACACTAATAGTCTCTGATCTAGAGAACAGTGTTGTTGGTACTAACACTACACTAATATAGTCTCTGATCTGGAGAACAGTGTTGTTGGTACTAACACTACACTAATATAGTCTCTGACCTGGAGAACAGTGTTGTTGGTACTAACACTACACTAATATAGTCTCTGATCTGGAGAACAGTGTTGTTGGTACTAACACTACACTAATATAGTCTCTGATCTGGAGAATAGTGTTGTTGGTACTAACACTACACTAATATAGTCTCTGATCTGGAGAACAGTGTTGTTGCTAAGCACACTACTACACCTAGAGAACAGTGTTGTTGCTACGTACACTACTACACCTAGAGGACAGTGTTGTTGCTACGTACACTACTACACCTAGAGAAGTGTTGTTGCTACGTACACTACTACACCTAGAGAACAGTGTTGTTGCTACGTACACTACTACACCTAGAGAACAGTGTTGTTGCTACGTACACTACTACACCTAGAGAAGTGTTGTTGTTACATACACTACTACACCTAGAGAAGTGTTGTTGCTACGTACACTACTACACCTAGAGAAGTGTTGTTATTACGTACACTACTACACCTAGAGAACAGTGTTGTTGCTACGTACACTACTACACCTAGAGAACAGTGTTGTTGCTACGTACACTACTACACCTAGAGAACAGTGTTGTTGCTACGTACACTACTACATCTAGAGAAGTGTTTGTTGCTACATACACTACTACACCTAGAGAACAGTGTTGTTGCTACGTACACTACTACATCTAGAGAACAGTGTTGTTGCTACGTACACTACTACACCTAGAGAACAGTGTTGTTGCTACGTACACTACTACACCTAGAGAACAGTGTTGTTGCTACGTACACTACTACATCTAGAGAAGTGTTGTTGCTACATACACTACTACACCTAGAGAACAGTGTTGTTGCTACGTACACTACTACATCTAGAGAACAGTGTTGTTGCTACGTACACTACACTTGAATCGCCTGGTCTTCTCGTGTTTGAGCGTGTGCATGATGAGAGCGTAGCGTCGTTGAAACGACAGTCCACACTCTGAACAGACGTGTTCTCCCTCCACCTCACTCCCTCCATCTGGATGGGCGGGGCCATGCTCTGGCCACTCCCCCACGGCGTGCTCTGTGATAGGCTCAGCTCCGTCTGCCACGTCCTCCACTGACAGGATCTCCTCCATGACCGTCTGGACAACAGTCTCCATCCCGACCGGTGCCGCTGTGGCCTCGATCACTTTAACTGGTCTCTTGGCGCCTCCGCCTCTCTTCTTGGGGGTGTTGGGGTGAGATTCAGGGGGAGAGATACAGAACAGTTGGGTGAAACCGCTCTCTCAAACACACAGATCAAAGTCTGCTCTGCAAGACTGATGTAAAATCCTCGCTAAATAATCTACAGTGTCGTGAACAAGTATTTGTCCCCTTTCTGATTGTCTATTTATTTATTAAGGGACAATAACGTTGTCAAACAGGGGAATTGGGTGTTGCTTGTTACTTGGTAAATTAAATCATTTCATATGTTATTTGTAAACTTAGGTTCCTTTTATCTAATATTAAGTTTTGGTTAAAGATATGATACAGTTGAAGTCGGAAGTTTACATACACCTTAGCCAAATACATTTTTTTTTTTACAATTCCTGACATTTAATCCTAGGAGAAATTCCCTGTTTTAGGTCAGTTAGAATCATCACTTTATTTTAAGAATGTGAAATGTCAGAATAATAGAGATAATGATTATTTCAGCTTTTATTTCTTTCATCACATTCCCAGTGGGTCAGAAGTTTACATACACTCAATTAGTATTTGGTAGCATTGCCTTTAAATTGTTTAACTTGAGTGAAACATTTCAGGTAACCATCCACAAGCTTCCCACAATAAATTGGGTGAATTTTAGGCCATTCTTCCTGACAGAGCTGGTGTAATTGAGTCAGGTTTGTAGGCCTACTTGCTCACACACACTTTTTCAGTTCTGCCCACAAATTTTCTATAGGATTGAAATCAGGGCTTTGTGATGACCACTCCAATACTTTGACTTTGTTGTCCTGAAGACATTGTGCCACAACTTTGGAAGTATGCTTGGGGTCATTGTCCATTTGGAAGACCCATTTGCGACCAAGCTTTAACTTCCTGACTGATGTCTTGAGATGTTGCTTCAATATTTCCACATCATTTACCTTCCTCATGATGCCATCTATTTTGTCCTCATGATGCCATCTATTTTGTGAAGTGCACCAGTCCCTCCTGCAGCAAAGCACCCCCACACTACGATGCTGCCACCCCCGTGCTTCACGGTTGGGATGGTGTTCTTTGGCTTGCAAGCCTCCCCCTTTTTCCTCCTAACATAACGATGGTCATTATGGCCAAACAATTCTTTTTTTCTTTTATCAGACCAGAGGACATTTCTCCAAAAAGTATGATATTTGTTCACATGTGCAGTTGCAAACCGTAGTCTGACTTTTTTATGGCAGTTTTGGAGCAGTGGCTTCTTACTTGCTGAGCGGCCTTTCAGGTTATGTTGATATAGGACTCGTTTTACTGTGGATATAGATACTTTTGTACCTGTTTCCTCCAGCATCTTCACAAGGTCCTTTGCTGTTGTTCTGGGATTGATTTGCACTTTTAACACCAAAGTACATTCATCTCTAGGAGACTGAACGAGTCTCCTTCCTGCGTGTGCCCATGGTGTTTATACTTGCGTACTATTGTTTGTACAGATGAATGTGGTACCTTCAGTCCTTTGGAAACCAGACTTGTGGAGGTCTACAATTTTGTTCCTGAGCTCTTGGTTGATTTATTTTGATTGTCCCATCAAGCAAATATCAAGCAAAGAGGCACTGAGTTTGAAGGTAGGCCTTGAAATACATCAACAGGTACACCTCCAATTGACTCAAATGAAGTCAGAAGCTTCTAAAGCCATGACATCGTTTTCTGGAATTTTCCAAGCTGTTTAGAGGGCACAGTCAACTTAGTGTATGTAAACTTCTGACCCACTGGAATTGTGATACAGTGAATTATAAATTGAAATAATCTGTCTGTAAACAATTGCGTGACTTGCGTTCATACTCAAAGTAGATGTCCTAACCGACTTGCCAAAACTATAGTTTGTTAACAAGAAATTTGTGGAGTGGTTAAAAAAACTAGTTTTAATGACTCCAACCTAAGTGTAAACTTCTGACTTCAACTGTATCATTCAGTAAGGAGGAAAATAGTTTTCATGGCGCTGTGACTCTGATTATGTTGGTGTTGTAGTCTACCTTGGGGGTGTTGGGGAGCTGTGGGGGTGCTGGGTCCTTCTCCAGCCCCATGTGTAGTCTGACGTACCCTCCCTCCCCCACGGAACGCTGCCGAAGGCGTCTCTTATAGGGGTCATGGGTCCCCTGCATATCTTCATGGATCTCTGCAGGGGGAGAAACTGGCTCTGGCACTTCCTCCACAACCTCCTGCTTGACTTTGGCAGGACGCCCTCTCTTCCTCTTGGGGAGTTGTGGAGCAGGGGGAGGCTTGGGGGCTGACTCTGCCTTCTGGGACGCTGATGATGATGTTGTTGACGCATTCTCCTGTGGTGTTAGTGTCACTACAGCCAGATGGACCATCTCTGTAGGGGCAACATTCCCTGGGTCCACACTGATGAGGAAGGCCCCTGGCTCCATGGAGGGGGAGGCCCCTGGCTCCATGGAGGGGGAGGCCCCTGGCTCCATGGAGGGAGAGGCCCCTGGCTCCATGGAGGGGGGGGCCCCTGGCTCCATGGAGGGGGAGGCCCCCTCTCCCTCTTCCCCGTCTTGCGGCTGCTGCTCCAGGGCCAGACAGGCTGACACCACGGCAAGGGACTCACTGGCTCCGGCTTGGCCGCTGTGGGTCACCACTGTCATGGTCTCTGTCTCTCCAGTAGGGGAGAAGAGGGTGACCGACTCGCCTACCCGGGCCTGGCTACTGTGGGTGACTAGAGTCACCGTCTCTGACCCTGCCTCCCCAACCACGGTCATAGTCTCCCCTGGTTCACCTCCCAGAGCCTGGTTGACTACAGATGTCAGATCCCCTCTGAAGGACTCTGCTGTGTTTGCCATGACAGACAGGGAGTCCAGGTCCTCCCCTGCTCCAGCTAGCCCCGTATGAGTCACCACGGCATGGCCGTCACTGCCGATGGTCATAATGTAGGCCCCAGGGTCTTCATTCGGGGCCTGTTGGGGTGCAGGCTGGCTGGACAGCACCGTGTGGATGTCTCCTTGCTGGTAGACCATCAGCTTCTGCTCCTCCACCTGCTTGTGGACGGACTCACAGATCTGAAGGACCTCGGCCATCAGAAGGTGTCTGGCCAGCGTGGCAACGTCGGCCATCACACAGAAGTTGAAGCAGAGGTTGGAGGTGTATGCAAACTCGAGCAGGGGGAGGAAACTGACCTTACTGAAACCTGAGGGGAGAAAAGAGACAAGATGTTCCTCTAAATGATGTACTGCTGCCCTCCAGGTGTCTGACCCCATCTGACCCCATGCTAAATTATGTACTGCTGTCCTCCTGGTGTCTGACCCCATGCTAAATTATGTACTGCTGTCCTCCTGGTGTCTGACCCCATCTGACCCCATGCTAAATAATGTACTGCTGTCCTCCTGGTGTCTGACCCCATCTGACCCCATGCTAAATGATGTACTGCTGTCCTCCTGGTGTCTGACCCCATGCTAAATGATGTACTGCTGCCCTCCTGGTGTCTGACCCCATCTGACCCCATGCTAAATGATGTACTGCTGCCCTCCTGGTGTCTGACCCCATCTGACCCCATGCTAAATGATGTACTGCTGTCCCCCTGGTGTCTGACCCCATGCTAAATGATGTACTGCTGTCCTCCTGGTGTCTGACCCCATGCTAAATTATGTACTGCTGTCCTCCTGGTGTCTGACCCCATCTGACCCCATGCTAAATGATGTACTGCTGCCCTCCTGGTGTGTGACCCCATGTGGTCCTGTGGTGTTTAGCCAGAGTATAGTGCTATCAACACCAAAGTTGTGGGTTCAAGTCCCACAGGGATCACATACTAAAACATATACACGATAAGTACACTACATGACCAAAAGCCTGTGGACACCTGCACATCGAACATCTCATTCCAAAATCAGGGGCATTCATATGGAGTTGGTCCCCCCTTTGCTGCTACAACAGCCTCCACTCTTCTGGGAAGGCATTAATATGGAGTTGGACCCCCCCTATAACAGCCTCCACTCTTCTGGGAAGGCATTAATATGGAGTTGGACCCCCCCTATAACAGCCTCCACTCTTCTGGGAAGGCATTAATATGGAGTTGGTCCCCCCCCATTGCTGCTATAACAGCCTCCACTCTTCTGGGAAGGCTTTCCACTAGATGTAGGATCATTGTTGCTATAACAGCCTCCACTCTTCTGGGAAGGCTTTCCACTAGATGTTGGAACATTGCTGCTATAACAGCCTCCACTCTTCTGGGAAGGCTTTCCACTAGATGTTGGAACATTGCTGCTGTAACAGCCTCCACTCTTCTGGGAAGGCTTTCCACTAGATGTTGGAACATTGCTGTGGGGACTTGCTTCCATTCAGCCACAAGAGCATTAGTGAGGTCGGGCACTGATGTTGGGCGATTAGGACTGGCTCATGGTCGGTGTTCCAATTCATCCCAAAGGTGTTCGATGGGGTTGAGGTCAGGGCTCTGTGCAGGCCAGTTAAGTTCTTCCGATCTCGACAAACCATTTCTGTATGAACCTCGCTTTGTGCACAGGGGCATTGTCATGCTGAAACAGGAACGCGCCTTCCCCAAACTGTTGCCACAAAGTTGGAAGCACAGAATTGTCTAGAATGTCATTGTATGCTGTAGTGTTAAGATTTCCCTTCACTGGAACTAAGAGGCCCGAACCATGAAAAACAGCCCCAGACCGTTATTCCTCCTCCACCAAACTTTACAGTTGGCACTATGCATTGGGGCAGGTAGCGTTCTCCTGGCATCCGCCAAACACAGATGCCAGATGGTGAAGCGTGATTAATCACTGCAGAGAACACTTTTCCACTGCTAAAGCGGCCAATAGCGGCGATCTTACCGGGGACAGCTCTAGCAGGAGAGACATTTGACAAACCGACTTGTTGGAAAGGTGACATCCTGTGATGGTGCCACGTTGAAAGTCACTGAGCTCTTCAGTACGGCCATTCTACTGCCAACGGAGACGGCATGGCTGTGTGCTCGATTTTATACATGTGGCTGAAATAGCCAAATCAACTCACTTGAAGGGGTGTCCACAAACTCTTGAATACATAGTGTACCTTTGAATACATGTCTCACCTGAGAGGTCGACCACCGCTTCGTGACTGGACACAGCTCCCTTCTCTATAAACAGCTCATTAAAGTAGTCGCTGCAGGCGGCCAGCACAGCCTTGTGGGCCCTGTGCTCCTCCCCCTCGATCAGCAGCGTGATGTCACAGAACTGGTTGTTGAGGCGCTGCTGGTTCAGCTTGTCCAGCATCGTCTGACCGTGTCTGGGAAGGTACTGCTTCACCACTCCTTTACTGTCCACCTGGATAGATAACACAGGAAGTCATGACTACCGTACACCTGGATAGATAACACAGGAAGTCATGACTAGCGTCCACCTGGATCGATAACACAGGAAGTCATGACTAGCGTCCACCTGGATCGATAACACAGGAAGTCATGACTAGCGTCCACCTGGATCGATAACACAGGAAGTCATGACTAGCGTCCACCTGGATCGATAACACAGGAAGTCATGACTAGCGTCCACCTGGATCGATAACACAGGAAGTCATGACTACCTGCAACACACTACAACTGTCTCGTCTTACTGTCCAACTGCAACAAGTCATATTACAGAGGAACTTGATGTGATTAAAGCCTTTAAGGCTGGGAAAACTCCAGTCCTGGATGGCATACCAGTGAAAGTATAACAAACCTTTCTGATATACTCAGAGGATCGTTATTAGCAGGTTTAAACCACTCCTATATAAATGGTAGATTATCGGGCACACAACAAGGTCTGATATCATTATTACTGAAACAGGACCCAAGTGGTGTGTATATATAAAGATCCAGTCCATTTAAACAAAATGGGGGCCTCTTACACTTCATTGTTGTGATGCAAAGATTCTGGCTAAATGCTTCGCGCATGGAATTTTAAAAAGTATTGACAGATATTATTCATCCTAAGCAGACAGGTTTTTTTTTACATGGACGATACATTAGAGATAATATAAGACAAGTACTGGAAACGATAGAATACTATGAAATATCGGGGACACCAGGCCTGGTTTTCATAGCTGATTTTGAAAAGGCGTTTATATATAAATGCCTAGAATATCTCAATTTTGGAGAATCTCTTATAAAATGGGTTAAAGTTATGTATAGTAAACCTAGGTGTAAAATAGTAAATAATGGCTACATCTCAGAAAGTTTTAAACTATCTAGAGGAGAAAAACAAGGTTGTCCACTATTGGCATATCTATTTATTATTGCCATTGAAATGTCAGCTGTTAAAATGAGATCAAACACTAATATCAAGGGATTAGAAATCCGTGGCTTAAAAACTAAGGTGTCATTGTACACTGATGATTCATGTTTCCTTTTAAATCCACAATTAGAATCTCTCCATGACCTCATAGAGGATCTAGATACTTTTAGAATTAGAATCCCTCCATGACCTCAGAGGATCTAGATACTTTTAGAATTAGAATCCCTCCATGACCTTATAGATCTAGATACTTTTAGAATTAGAATCTCTCCATGACCTCAGAGGATCTAGATACTTTTAGAATTAGAATCTCTCCATGACCTCATAGAGGATCTAGATACTTCTGCTAACCTCTCTGGATTAAAACCAAATTATAAGTATACTATATTACGTCTTGGATCACTGAAAAATAAAACTTTTACATTACCGTGTAGTTTACCAATTTTCTTTTACCAATTACCAATTAAATGGTCTGACGGACATGTGGACATAGTCGGTATACAAATGCCAAAAGAAAGAAATTCTCACTCCAATAAATGTTTATAGAAAGTTGGCAAAAATAGATAAGATCTTGCTACCATGGAAAGGAAAACACCTGTCTATTTGTGGAAAACAAAATCACCCTGATGAAGTCTTTAGTCATATCACAGTTGACCTATTTGCTTATGGTTTTGCCGACACCTAGTGACCTACTTTATAAATATGAACAAAAAAGATTCCATTTTAATTGCAAATGCAAACCAGCCAAAATTAAACGGGTCTATTTATATAATGAATATGAATTCGGAGGGCAGAAATGATTAAATATTAAAGCATTAGAATTCTCACTAAAGGCTTCAGTCATACAAAAGTTATAAGTCCAAACTGGTTCTCTAGTCAATTGGTACGAATGTCTCACCCCATGTTCAAGAATGGCCTTTTAGTCAGGTTACAACCTCTCCCCTTTAGTCGGGTTACAACCTCTCCCCTTTAGTCGGGTTACAACCTCTCCCCTTTAGTCAGGTTACAACCTCTCCCCTTTAGTCGGGTTACAACCTCTCCCCTTTAGTCGTTATTTTTACAACCTTCCCCTTTAGTCGGGTTACAACCTCTCCCCTTTAGTCGGGTTACAACCTCTCCCCTTTAGTCGGGTTACAACCTCTCCCCTTTAGTCGGGTTACAACCTCTCCCCTTTAGTCGGGTTACAACCTCTCCCCTTTAGTCGGGTTACAACTCTACTTTTGTCGGGTTTTTTTTAGTCGGGTTACAACCTCTCCCCTTTAGTCGGGTTACAACCTCTCCCCTTTAGTCGGGTTACAACCTCTCCCCTTTAGTCGGGTTACAACCTCTCCCCTTTAGTCGGGTTACAACCTCTCCCCTTTAGTCGGGTTACAACCTCTCCCCTTTAGTCAGGTTACAACCTCTCCCCTTTAGTCAGGTTACAACCTCTCCCCTTTAGTCAGGTTACAACCTCTCCCCTTTAGTCAGGTTACAACCCTCCTTTAGTCAGGTTACAACCTCTCCCCTTTAGTCAGGTTACAAAAAACCTTTCCTTTAGTCAGGTTACAACCTCTCCCTTTAGTCAGTTACAAAATCTCCCCTTTAGTCAGGTTACAACCTCTCCCCTTTAGTCAGGTTACAACCTCTCCCCTTTAGTCGGGTTACAACCTCTCCCCTTTAGTCGGGTTACAACCTCTCCCCTTTAGTCGGGTTACAACCTTCCCCTTTAGTCGGGTTACAACCTTCCCCTTTAGTCGGGTTACAACCTCTCCCTTAGTCGGGTTACAACCTCTCCCC
Organism: Oncorhynchus gorbuscha; assembly: GCF_021184085.1. NCBI lineage: Eukaryota > Metazoa > Chordata > Actinopteri > Salmoniformes > Salmonidae > Oncorhynchus > Oncorhynchus gorbuscha. The sequence goes on along the minus strand of NC_060187.1, from coordinate 2,647,865 downwards.
TTTAGTCGGGTTACAATGTCCCCTTTAGTCGGGTTACAACCTCTCCCCTTTAGTCGGGTTACAACCTTCCCCTTTAGTCGGGTTACAACCTCTAGATCCTTTAGTTTGGTTACAACCTCTCCCCTTTATCGGGTTACAACCTCTCCCCTTTAGTCGGGTTACAACCTCTCCCCTTTAGTCGGGTTACAACCTCTCCCCTTTAGTCGGGTTACAACCTCAGACCCTTTAGTCGGGTTACAACCTTTAGGCAATCCCCTTTAGTAGGTTACAACCTCTCCCCTTTAGTCGGGTTACAACCTCTCCCCTTTAGTCAGGTTACAACCTCTCCCCTTTAGTCAGGTTACAACCTCTCCCCTTTAGTCAGGTTACAACCTCTCCCCTTTAGTCAGGTTACAACCTCTCCCCTTTAGTCAGGTTACAACCTCTCCCCTTTAGTCAGGTTACAACCTCTCCCCTTTAGTCAGGTTACAACCTCTCCCCTTTAGTCAGGTTACAACCTCTCCCTTTAGTCAGGTTACAACCTCTCCCCTTTAGTCAGGTTACAACCTCTCCCCTTTAGTCAGGTTACAACCTCTCCCCTTTAGTCAGGTTACAACCTCTCCCCTTTAGTCAGGTTACAACTCTCCCCTTTAGTCAGGTTACAACCTCTCCCCTTTAGTCAGGTTACAACCTCTCCCCTTTAGTCAGGTTACAACCTCTCCCCTTTAGTCAGGTTACAACCTCTCCCCTTTAGTCAGGTTACAACCTCTCCCCTTTAGTCAGGTTACAACCTCTCCCCTTTAGTCAGGTTACAACCTCTCCCTTTAGGTTATTTGAAAACAAAATAATCTCCAAAATATCGTTATTTTTTAAACAAGCCTTAGAAAGTTGGTTGCAATTTCAGTTTTAAATCCCTGAAAGGACGGAACAAATAATACTACAAATATTGTGGTTAAACTCAAATATACTAATTGATTTTTTAAAAAGTATTTTCAATAATATGTTTAAAAAAAGGCATATTTGCAATGATATCATAAATAGGACAGGTGGAGTTGTCACACATGCAGCGAACACAGACATGTGGAAATGTCTGCTCTACCCAAAATTACAACCAACTAATTGCAGCATTACCACAGAAATGGAAGAGGCAAGTAGAAGGGGGAAAAGTAAGGAACTTGTATGTCGGCCCTGTATTAAAGACCATAAACGGTTAACAAAAAATTGTGATCAATAAAAACAAAAAACAATTTCATTTAAGGACCAAAAAATGACAGCTGTGCCATATAGATTCCTAAATAGTTGGGAAGAGATTTTCGATGTACCGATTCGATGGCACATGGTTCATGAATTGATACACAAAACAGTGCCGGATTCAAAACTTCACATTTTTCCATTTAAATTACTATTTACTATTACTAATTACTATAAATTACTATACAAAATTTTTGCAACCAATAGAATGTTATATATATATGGGGGGATACAATCTTCCCAGCTCTGCAGATTTTGCTGTGAGGAGCCAGAGTCATTTGATCATTTATTTTGGTACTGTCCATATGTAGCTCGTTTTTGGTCACAGGTCCACGAATGGCTGAAGAAATGAAACATTTGCCTAGAACTAACGCTGCAGACAGCAATGCTGGGTGATTTGAAAAGCCATAGGCAATCAAACAATAATATAATAGGTAATATCTTTAGCAAAAATGTTTATCTTTAACTTACAATCTATAGAAGGTATGAGAATAGAAAGGTTCAGTACTTTTGTGAAACATCACAGCACAGTTGAAAAATATATGGCAAATAGATGTTGAGAGATGGGAGGGGTTGAATGGAGCTAAAGGGTGGGACTGGATGGTGTTGAGAGATAGATGGGAGGGGCTGAATGGAGGTAAAGGGTGGGACTGGATGGTGTTGAGAGATAGATGGGAGGGGTTGAATGGAGCTGAAGGGTGGGACTGGATGGTGTTGAGAGATAGATGGGAGGGGTTGAATGGAGCTGAAGGGTGGGACTGGATGGTGTTGAGAGATAGATGGGAGGGGCTGAATGGAGCTGAAGGGTGGGACTGGATGGTGTTGAGAGAAAGATGGGAGGGGTTGAATGGAGCTGAAGGGTGGGACTGGATGGTGTTGAGAGATAGATGGGAGGGGCTGAATGGAGCTGAAGGGTGGGACTGGATGGTGTTCAGAGATAGATGGGAGGGGCTGAATGGAGCTGAAGGGTGGGACTAATAACAACAAGATAACCAATGTAAAACATACAGGGTCTGTCAAATGTATATAGGTTCAGAACTTTTGTGAAATAGCACAGTTACAAATAGAAATCAACCTGGATGGAAATCAGAAATAGAGGAAGGACATAAAAACAAAATAAATGTAACTATTGTAAAATAGTGTGTCTGTAAAATGTGTATAGTATGTATAAAATGAAGCCTATGTGTTATTGCTGGGGGAAGGGTGGTAGGGTTTGGGGAATTATAAAGGTTGATTCCTAAAATAAAGTGTGAAAAAAATATATATATAAAACCACTGGTTCTCAGGCTTGTATTTCCTACTCTACTTTCTCTCCAAGTTACAAAGGAGTTTCATGTATGTTGATTTGTTTGCTTATTCTGCTAATACATAGTACATTACTTTATATATATATATATAAATCACATGCACAGTTGAAGTCAGAACTTTACATACACCTTCGTCAAAAACATTTAAACTCAGTTTTTCACAATTCTTGACATTTAATCCCACTAAAAAGTCCCTGTCTTAGGTCAGTTAGGATCACCACTTTATTTTAAGAATGTGAAATGTCAGAATAATAGTAGAGAGAATTAATTATTTCAGCTTTTATTTCTTTCATCACATTCCCAGTGGGTCAGAAGTTTACATACACTCAATTAGTATTTGGTAGCATTGCCTTTAAATTGTTTAACTCGGGTCAAACGTTTTGGGTAGCCTTCCACAAGCTTCCCACAATCATTTTGGCCCATTCCTCCTGACAGAGCTGGAGAAACTGAATCAGGTTTGTAGGCCTCCTTGCTCGCACACACTTTTTCAGTTCTGCCCACAAATTTTCTATAGGATTGAGGTCAGGGCTTTGTAATGGCCACTCGAGTAACTTGACTTTGTTGTCCTTAAGCCAAGTTTTAACTTCCTGACTGATGTTGTGAGATGTTGCTTCGCTCCACAGGTGGCGAATCGCATCTCTGCATGTCTGGCAGACATATCAGTGTGGATGACGGATCACCACCTCAAGCTGAACCGGCAAGACGGAGCTGCTCTTCCTCCCGGGGAAGGACTGCCCGTTCCATGAAGGCCATCACGGTTGACAACTCCATTGTGTCCTCCTCCCAGAGCGCTAAGAACCTTGGCGTGATCCTGGACAACACCCTGTCGTTCTCAACTAACATCAAGGCGGTGGCCCGTTAAAGTGTGAAAAAAAACTGTAGGTTCATGCTCTACAACATCCGCAGAGTACGACCCTGCCTCACACAGGAAGCGGCGCAGGTCCTAATCCAGGCACTTGTCATCTCCCGTCTGGATTACTGTATCGCTGTTGGCTGGGCTCCCTGCCTGTGCCATTAAACCCTACAACTCATCCATAAACGCCATGCCACAGTCTGGTGTTCAACCTTCCCAAGTTCTCTCACGTCACCCCGCTCCTCCGCTCTCTCCACTGGCTTCCACATTTAATCGCATCCGCTACAAGACCATGGTGCTTGGTCGGAGCTGTGAGGGGAACGGCACCTTTACCTCCAGGCTCTGAAAGGCCCTACACCCAAATAAGGGCACTGCGTTCATCCACCTCTGGCCTGCTTCCTCCCTACCACTGAGGAAGTACAGTTTCCATACTCAGCCCAGTCAAAACTGTTGCTGCTCTGGCTCCCCAATTGGAACAAACTCCCTCAAACGCCAGGACAGCGGAGTCAATCACCACCTTCCAGAGACACCTGAAACCCCACCTCTTTAAGGAATACCTAGGATAGGATAAAGTAATCCTTCTCACCCCCCTTAAAAGATTTAGATGCACTATTGTAAAGTGGCTGTTCCACTGGATGTCATAAGGTGAATGCACCAATTTGTAAGTCGCTCTGGATAAGAGCGTCTGCTAAATGACTTAAATGTAAATGTAAATGTAATGTTGCATCAAATTATACACATCATTTTCCTCCCTCATGATGCCATCTATTTTGTGAAATGCACCAGTCCCTCCTGCAGCAAAGCACCCCCACACTACGATGCTGCCACCCCCGTACTTCACGGTTGGGATGGTGTTCTTTGGCTTGCAAGCATCCCCCTTTTTCCTCCAAACATAACGAATGGTCATTATGGCCAAACAGTTTTTGTTTCATCAGACCAGGGGACTTTTCCTGTTGTTCTGGGATTGATTTGCACTTTTCGCACCAAATTACGTTCATCTCTAGGTGACAGAACGCGTCTCCTTCCTGAGTGGTATGACGGCTGCGTGGGCCCATGATGTTTATACTTGCGTACTATTGTTTGTACAGATGAACGTGGTACCTTCAGGCTTTGGGAAATTGCTCCCAAGGATGAACCAGACTTGTGGAGGTCTACTATTTTTTTCTGAGGTCTTGGCTGATTTATCCAGATTTTCCCATGATGTCAAGCAAAGAAGCACTGAGTTTGAAGGTAGGCCTTGAAATACATCCACAGGTACACCTCCAATATACTCAAATAATGTCAATTAGCCTATCAGAAGCTTCTAAAGCCATGACATCACTTTCTGGAATTTTCCAAGCTGTTTAAAGGCACAGTCAACTTAGTTTATGTAAACTTCTGACCCACTGGAATTGTGATACAGTGAATTATAAGTGAAAGAATCTGTCTGGAAACGATTGTTGGAAAAATGACTTGCGTCATCCACCAAGTAGATGTCCTAACCGACTTGCCAAAACTATAGTTTGTTAACAAGAAATTTGTGGTGGAAATGATGCAGACAATTACATTGATGGAAGAAACCATCTATCCACAATATTAAAGCTGATCCAACCCTTAACAAAACATATTTATATTTACAAAAACAAGACAACTGCTTCATTTTACTGTCACGGGCTAATTTCAATATTCATCACGTATAGCACGACGCACCAGTTAGTAATTCAACCATTTATTTTGGGTTTATTTTGTGTGTGAGCGATTAAGAGTAAACAGTAGGAATAAGCACCTCAAAACACAGATGAGGCATGGAGCCTACATCACATACAACATGCACGGTCATACTTAGTTAACACGCACGGTCCTACTTAGTTAACACGCACGGTCATACTTAGTTCAATTATGTTAACATGCACGGTCCTACTTAGTTCAGTCACATTAACATGCACTGTCCTACTTAGTTCAGTCACATTAACATGCACTGTCCTACTTAGTTCAGTCACATTAACATGCACTGTCCTACTTAGTTAACATGCACTGTCCTACATAGTTCAGTCACATTAACATGCACTGTCCTACTTAGTTAACATGCACTTTCCTACTTAGTTAACATGCACTGTCCTACTTAGTTAACATGCACTGTCCTACTTAGTTCAGTCATGTTTCTTGTTAATTGACAATAGATGACTATATTACATTGAAGTGATAAGGCTACAAATTCAGCAACACTTACAAAGACCAGTTCGTGTTTGGCTGTTTTGGGGCTCCGGGTCTTGTGATGGACGGAAGTCACAAAGTCCATCTCGTCGTCTCCCTCCTCCTCCTCCTCCTCTTCCTCGCTGGCTGGGGTTGTGACCCTCCTGCGTCTCCCTGGTCGGCCAACCAGCCTGGGTCCGGTATCGTCCTCCGATAGCCCCCTCCGGTCCTGTCTGTTCTGACACCGACTGCATTGTCTCATGTAGTCCTTCACCTGCTTCAGGATACCTGATAGATACACAGGGTTAAATCACATTACAAAATGTATTACCAATGAACAGTGTGCATATACACACACTAGCTGCAGTTGCTAGACCCCGTAGCACTCACTTCCGTCATCATGAAATACTTTGAGAGACTAGTCAAGGACCATATCACCTCTACCTTACCTGACACCCTAGACCCACTCCAATTTGCTTACCGCCCCAATAGGTCCACAGACGACGCAATCTCAACCACACTGCCCACTGCCCTAACCCATCTGGACAAGAGGAATACCTATGTGAGAATGCTGTTCATTGATTACAGCTCGGCATTCAACACCATAGTACCCTCCAAACTCGTCATCAAGCTCGAGAGCCTGGGTCTCGACCCCGCCCTGTGCAACTGGGTACTGGACTTCCTGACAGACCGCCCCCAGGTGGTGAGGGTAGGTAACAACATCTCCACCCCACTGATCCTCAACACTGGGGCCCCAAAAGGGTGCGTTCTGAGCCCTCTCCTGTACTCCCTGTTCACCCATGACTGCATGGCCACGCACGCCTCCAACTCAATCATCAAGTTTGCAGACGACACTACAGTGGTAGGCTTGATTACCAACAACGACGAGACGGCCTACAGGGAGGAGGTGAGTGCCCTCGGAGTGTGGTGTCAGGAAAATAACCTCACACTCAACGTCAACAAAACAAAGGAGATGATTGTGGACTTCAGGAAACAGCAGAGGGAACACCCCCCTATCCACATCGACGGGACAGTAGTGGAGAGGGTAGTAAGTTAAGTTCCTCGGCGTACACATCACAGACAAACTGAATTGGTCCACCCACACAGACAGAGTGATGAAGAAGGTGCAGCAGCGCCTCTTCAACCTCAGGAGGCTGAAGAAATTTGGCTTATCACCAAAAGCACTCACAAACTTCTACAGATGCACAATCGAGAGCATCCTGTCGGGCTGTATCACCGCCTGGTACCACAACTGTAAGGCTCTCCAGAGTAGAGGTCGACCAATTATGATTTTTCAACAGCAATACCGATTGTTGGAGGACCAAAAAAGCTGATTAATAAGACATTTTATTTGTTTATTTGTAATAATGACAATTACAACAATACTGAATTAACACTTGTTTTAACTTAATATAATACATCAATAAAATCTATTTAGCCGCAAATAAATAATGAAACATGTTCAATTTAGTTTAAATAATGCAAAAAAAAGTGTTGGAGAAGAAAGTAAAAGTGCAATATGTGCCATGTCAGAAAGCTAACGTTTCAGTTCCTTGCTCAGAACATGAGAACATATGAAAGCTGGTGGTTCCTTTTAACATGAGTCTTCAATATTCCCAGGTAAGAAGTTTTAGGTTGTAGTTATTATTGGACTTCCTTTTAAACCATTTGTATTTCATTAACCTTTGACTATTGGATGTTCTTATAGGCACTTTAGTTTTGCCAGTTTAACAGTATAGCTTCCGTCCCTCTCCTCGCTCCTCCCTGGGGTCGAACCTGCAACACAACGACAACAGCCACCCTCAAAGTATCGTTACCTATGCAGAGCAAGGGGAACAACTACTCCAAGCCTCAGAGTGAGTGGCGTTTGAAACGCTATTAGCGCACGCTAACTAGCCAGCCATTTCACTTCGGCCTCATCTCGGGAGTTGATAGGCTTGAAATCATAAACAGTGGAGACGCACAACGAAGAGCTGCTGGCAAAACGCACGAAAGTGCTGTTTGAATGAATGTTTAGTTAACGACATTATTAACGTAATTCATGTTTAGCGTGTTTGTAAGTAATATCATATTAAACTTATCTTGTTTTTTTATATCATCAATCATAATCACTAGTTTAATGCTAGCTAGCAACTTACCTTGGCTTACTGCATTCGCGTAACAGGCAGTCTCCTTGTGGAGTGCAACGAGAGAGAGCCAGGTCGTTATTGCGTTGGACTAGTTAACAGTAAGGTTGCAAGATTGGATCCCCCGAGCTGACAAGGTGAAAATCTGTCGTTCTGCCCCTGAACGAGGCACCGTTCCTAGGCCGTCATTGAAAATAAGAATGTGTTCTTAACTGACTAGCCTAGTTAAATAAAGGTTTAAAAAAAAAATGTATATATTTTTTATTCGGCAAATCGCCGGCCAAAAATACAGATTTCCGATTGTTATGAAAACTTGAAATCGGAATCGGCCATTCAGATTAATCGGTGAGGTCTGCACCACGCATCACCGGGGGCAGGACACCTACCCTCCAGGACACCTACAGCACACAATGCCACAGGAAGGCCATAAAGATCATCAAGGACAACAACCACCCGAGCCACTGCCTGTTCACCCCGCTATCATCCAGAAGGCGAGGTCAGTACAGGTGCATCAAAGCTGGGACCGAGAGACTGAAAAACAGCTTCTATCTCAAGGCCATCAGACTGTTAAACAGCCACCACTAACATTGAGGGGCTGCTGCCAAACATACGGACTCAACTCCATCCACTTTAATGATGGAAATGAATGTAAAAAAATGTATCACTAGCCACTTTAAACTATGCCACTTAATATAATGTTTACATACCCTACATTACTCATCTCATATGTATATACTGTACTCTGTACCATCTACTGCATCTTGCCTATGCCGCTCTGTACCATCACTCATTCATATATCTTCATGTACATATTCTTTATCCCCTTACAATGTGTATAAGACAGTAGTTTTTGAATTGTTAGTTAGATTACTCGTTGGTTATTACTGCATTGTCGGAACTAGAAGCATTTCGCTACACTCGCATTAAGATCTGCTAACCATGTGTATGTGACAAATAACATTTGATTTAACATTCATTATTATGGTGCATTAGTACGGCTCTCATCACATTAATAAAACATGTGATTCATTTAAGGACTAACTTCTGGTTTGAAAGGTGTTGAGCATGAATGTGGAGAGATTTGCATAATATTTGAATATTGATGAGTGTGTTGACAAGCATGCCCTTCATTGACCAATCAAACACTGGTTAGCCATCTAGCCAGCCACAGATAAACTGTTAGGGAAGACTGTCAACTGGTGTTTTTGTTTTACGCATGTTCTCAGGCCTAGATAAAATAAAATAAATTGTTGCCAGTTCATTTGAGCAGTTTTATGCTATTTTACCTCTCCACCAATACTTCTGAGAAATTGATTCCCATGTGTGATGCTGGTTGAGGTGCTCTCCTCCGGCCACAATGTGTGACTCGTCGATCAGTTCCTTCCTCCGTCCCGCCTGCAACACCACTTCCAACTCGGTGAATTCATCCAGGCCCTTCTGCCTTCTCTGGTAGTACAGTGTGCCATTCCGCACGACATAGCAAGCGGCTGCTTTACGTATCTTTCTTTTAGTATTGCCATGTGTCCCCGGTGCGTACGGCTCCCGCTCGTCGGACAGATAACGTCTGATGGCTAAGTAGCTTTCCTCGCACGACATAACCTTAATTATCCGTGCGCACAACACAAATTACGATATTTATTTCGAAAAAAAAATATCCTCTTCGAACTTTTAATATTAAACGGATTTTTTAAATCCGTTTTAAAGTACTACATAGTATAAATAAAGCGATATAAATACAATATTTCGGGTAATTTCGAAGTGGGAACGCAGTTCTTGAACGTGAGGGGTGGACTTGCATGAACAGACAAAATGGCTGCTGCACAACCGGATGTTGCGTAAGCAATGGCGGAAGATGGAGAAATTATATTACACCTTGCTATATGTACCTTTCTGACCACAAGAGGGCGCAATGTTTCAAGAAACCACAAGAAACTGGGCTATAAATCTCTTTTCCATGCGCTTTAAAGATTCACGATTTATTAGCTAATATTCTTCTAGTGTAATTGTTTTTTTTATTATGCATCTTTCCATTATTTTCTATTTTTCATATTTCAATGGATAATGGTATTAAGAAAACCTTGACTCTTTTACTTGCTGGAATAAAGTACAAAAATCCACAATGTCAATCCAGAAACGGTTAGTGATCCGGTATCCTTGGGATGTCCCTACCTTAAACTCTACCCCTAACCTTAACCCTTACCTCAACCATTTTAAATGTAAACTTCCATGGGGTGACGTTAGAGTTGGGTCGTCCCAATTGGATCCTGTTTAGATTTTTTCATTCAGTAACAGCAATGTAATGACCTTCCTCTTATAACCCTTTCATCCAGTAGGTGTTCCCAGGTGACTGGCAGGTGCCAGTGTGTGTGGTGTCAAACTCCACAGTTACCAGTGCCACTATGCATCGTGCCCTTCAGATTCCCTCCAAGGAAGGACATTATAGGTAAAGGTTAGGAGCAGGCAGATCATTTAGGAGTAAGGGGGGATTTTTCTGGGAGATTTGAGTATATTACATTACTAATTAACATGATCCTTTACCACAAACACAAAAGTAATCTTATTAGCCCATAGGTCGTTCCACAAAGAGTACCTTCTGCATCCCTTTGAGATCTTAAGTAGGAATTCTGCACCAATATTGAATTAAACCCTGTTATATTAAAAGAAGTGCCCTTTAATATAGACCACATGGAGAACTCAATAAGTCAGCATTCAGCAACCCCTTGTCACATTCTATGAAGATTTTAAAAGGCTCTTGACTCCAACATTTCTCCATGTTTCATCATCATTTATTATCATTATATATTATTATTATTATTATAAAAGCCCTAGTTATGTTGTTGCATTGACAGTCATATGATTAGTGATTAATCTGTCACTTATTTTAAGGTCAAACCTCTTACGTGAACTGAACTTTCGTTTCAATACAGTGAAACTATTCCTTTTAAAAATGTTTTTTCAAAAGAAACATTGAAACATTGTAAACATTGTAAAAGCAGGTGTTCTGGTTCTACTTTATCTAAAAGCAGGTGTTCTGGTTCTACTCTTTATATAAAAGCAGGTGTTCTGGTTCTACTTTATGTAAAAGCAGGTGTTCTGGTTCTACTATATGTAAAAGCAGGTGTTCTGGTTCTACTCTTTATATAAAAGCAGGTGTTCTGGTTCTACTTTATGTAAAAGCAGGTGTTCTGGTTCTACTCTTTATGTAAAAGCAGGTGTTCTGGTTCTGCTGTGTTTTGTGGTGGAAAACAGAGCGGGTTGAGCAGAACACATCAGCCCTGTTACCCATAGATAGACAGGCTAGAATAACACATCAGCCCTGTTACCCATAGATAGACAGGCTAGAATAACACATCAGCCCTGTTACCCATAGATAGACAGGCTAGAATAACACATCAGCCCTGTTACCCATAGATAGACAGGCTAGAATAACACATCAGCCCTGTTACCCATAGATAGACAGGCTAGAATAACACATCAGCCCTGTTACCCATAGATAGACAGGCTAGAATAACACATCAGCCCTGTTACCCATAGATAGACAGGCTAGAATAACACATCAGCCCTGTTACCCATAGATAGACAGGCTAGAATAACACATCAGCCCTGTTACCCATAGATAGACAGGCTAGAATAACACATCAGCCCTGTTACCCATAGATAGACAGGCTAGAATAACACATCAGCCCTGTTACCCATAGATAGACAGGCTAGAAGTTAGAAAAGGAGTGCAGCTTGCCACATTCTGTCACAAGGGAATTTATGGCTGATTAAACCCCGTTACGGTCAACCCTGTTGCTTTATTCAGCACTGAATAGGCCTGACTATAGTATTGTTTTCTCCTCTCCTCTGTCTGGGGAGCAGCCTATATGCTCCCTGGCAGAGATAATTGAATGCCTGCACCTCTGAAAGGGGTTGCTGGGCAACAGTCCTGGATGACTCATCATATCAATGTTTTATGATGAACTGTTTCATAGCTATCCTCAGCATTCTAGAACCTGACAACACTAGCATTCTAGAAACTGACAACACTAGCATTCTAGAACCTGACAACACTAGCATTCTAGAACCTGACCACACTAGCATTCTAGAACCTGACAACACTAGCATTCTAGAACCTGACCACACTAGCATTCTAGAACCTGACAACACTAGCATTCTTGAACCTGACAACACTAGCATTCTAGAATCTAACAAAACTAGCATTCTAGAACCTGACCACACTATTGTTTTCTCCTCTCCCTGTCTGGGAGCAGCCTATCAGCATTCTAGAACCTGACAACACTAGCATTCTAGAATCTAACAAAACTAGCATTCTAGAACCTGACCACACTAGCATTCTAGAACCTGACAGCACTAGCATTCTAGAATCTAACAAAACTAGCATTCTAGAACCTGACAACACTAGCATTCTTGAACCTGACAACACTAGCATTCTAGAATCTAACAAATCTAGCATTCTAGAAACTGACAACACTAGCATTCTAGAACCTGACAACACTAGCATTCTAGAATCTAACAAATCTAGCATTCTAGAAACTGACAACACTAGCATTCTAGAACCTGACAACACTAGCATTCTTGAACCTGACAACACTAGCATTCTAGAATCTAACAAAACTAGCATTCTAGAACCTGACACACTAGCATTCTAGAACCTGACAACACTAGCATTCTAGAATCTAACAAAACTAGCATTCTAGAACCTGACCACACTAGCATTCTAGAACCTGACAGCACTAGCATTCTAGAATCTAACAAAACTAGCATTCTAGAACCTGACAACACTAGCATTCTTGAACCTGACAACACTAGCATTCTAGAATCTAACAAATCTAGCATTCTAGAAACTGACAACACTAGCATTCTAGAACCTGACAACACTAGCATTCTTGAACCTGACAACACTAGCATTCTAGAATCTAACAAAACTAGCATTCTAGAACCTGACCACACTAGCATTCTAGAACCTGACAGCACTAGCATTCTTGAACCTGACAACACTAGCATTCTGGAATCTAACAATACTAGCATTCTAGAACCTGACAACACTAGCATTCTAGAACCTGACAACACTAGCATTCTAGAACCTGACAACACTAGCATTCTAGAATCTAACAAAACTAGCATTCTAGAACCTGACCACACTAGCATTCTAGAACCTGACAACACTAGCATTCTAGAATCTAACAAAACTAGCATTCTAGAACCTGACCACACTAGCATTCTAGAACCTGACAGCACTAGCATTCTAGAATCTAACAAAACTAGCATTCTAGAACCTGACAACACTAGCATTCTTGAACCTGACAACACTAGCATTCTAGAATCTAACAAATCTAGCATTCTAGAACCTGACAACACTAGCATTCTAGAACCTGACAACACTAGCATTCTAGAATCTAACAAATCTAGCATTCTAGAAACTGACAACACTAGCATTCTAGAACCTGACAACACTAGCATTCTTGAACCTGACAACACTGGCATTCTAGAATCTAACAAAACTAGCATTCTAGAACCTGACCACACTAGCATTCTAGAACCTGACAACACTAGCATTCTAGAATCTAACAAAACTAGCATTCTAGAACCTGACAACACTAGCATTCTTGAACCTGACAACACTAGCATTCTAGAATCTAACAAATCTAGCATTCTAGAAACTGACAACACTAGCATTCTAGAACCTGACAACACTAGCATTCTTGAACCTGACAACACTAGCATTCTAGAACCTGACCACACTAGCATTCTAGAACCTGACAACACTAGCATTCTAGAACCTGACCACACTAGCATTCTAGAACCTGACAACACTAGCATTCTTGAACCTGACAACACTAGCATTCTAGAATCTAACAAAACTAGCATTCTAGAACCTGACAACACTAGCATTCTAGAACCTGACAACACTAGCATTCTAGAATCTAACAAAACTAGCATTCTAGAACCTGACCACACTAGCATTCTAGAACCTGACAGCACTAGCATTCTAGAATCTAACAAAACTAGCATTCTAGAACCTGACAACACTAGCATTCTTGAACCTGACAACACTAGCATTCTAGAATCTAACAAATCTAGCATTCTAGAAACTGACAACACTAGCATTCTAGAACCTGACAACACTAGCATTCTAGAATCTAACAAATCTAGCATTCTAGAAACTGACAACACTAGCATTCTAGAACCTGACAACACTAGCATTCTTGAACCTGACAACACTAGCATTCTAGAATCTAACAAAACTAGCATTCTAGAACCTGACCACACTAGCATTCTAGAACCTGACAGCACTAGCATTCTAGAATCTAACAAAACTAGCATTCTAGAACCTGACAACACTAGCATTCTTGAACCTGACAACACTAGCATTCTAGAATCTAACAAATCTAGCATTCTAGAAACTGACAACACTAGCATTCTAGAACCTGACAACACTAGCATTCTAGAATCTAACAAATCTAGCATTCTAGAAACTGACAACACTAGCATTCTAGAACCTGACAACACTAGCATTCTTGAACCTGACAACACTGGCATTCTAGAATCTAACAAAACTAGCATTCTAGAACCTGACCACACTAGCATTCTAGAACCTGACAACACTAGCATTCTAGAATCTAACAAAACTAGCATTCTAGAACCTGACAACACTAGCATTCTTGAACCTGACAACACTAGCATTCTAGAATCTAACAAATCTAGCATTCTAGAACCTGACAACACTAGCATTCTAGAACCTGACAACACTAGCATTCTTGAACCTGACAACACTAGCATTCTAGAACCTGACAACACTAGCATTCTAGAACCTGACAACACTAGCATTCTAGAACCTGACCACACTAGCATTCTAGAACCTGACAACACTAGCATTCTTGAACCTGACAACACTAGCATTCTAGAATCTAACAAAACTAGCATTCTAGAACCTGACCACACTAGCATTCTAGAACCTGACAACACTAGCATTCTAGAATCTAACAAAACTAGCATTCTAGAACCTGACCACACTAGCATTCTAGAACCTGACAGCACTAGCATTCTAGAATCTAACAAAACTAGCATTCTAGAACCTGACAACACTAGCATTCTTGAACCTGACAACACTAGCATTCTAGAATCTAACAAATCTAGCATTCTAGAAACTGACAACACTAGCATTCTAGAACCTGACAACACTAGCATTCTAGAATCTAACAAATCTAGCATTCTAGAAACTGACAACACTAGCATTCTAGAACCTGACAACACTAGCATTCTTGAACCTGACAACACTAGCATTCTAGAATCTAACAAAACTAGCATTCTAGAACCTGACCACACTAGCATTCTAGAACCTGACAACACTAGCATTCTAGAATCTAACAAAACTAGCATTCTAGAACCTGACCACACTAGCATTCTAGAACCTGACAGCACTAGCATTCTAGAATCTAACAAAACTAGCATTCTAGAACCTGACAACACTAGCATTCTTGAACCTGACAACACTAGCATTCTAGAATCTAACAAATCTAGCATTCTAGAAACTGACAACACTAGCATTCTAGAACCTGACAACACTAGCATTCTTGAACCTGACAACACTAGCATTCTAGAATCTAACAAAACTAGCATTCTAGAACCTGACCACACTAGCATTCTAGAACCTGACAGCACTAGCATTCTTGAACCTGACAACACTAGCATTCTGGAATCTAACAATACTAGCATTCTAGAACCTGACAACACTAGCATTCTAGAACCTGACAACACTAGCATTCTAGAACCTGACAACACTAGCATTCTAGAATCTAACAAAACTAGCATTCTAGAACCTGACCACACTAGCATTCTAGAACCTGACAACACTAGCATTCTAGAATCTAACAAAACTAGCATTCTAGAACCTGACCACACTAGCATTCTAGAACCTGACAGCACTAGCATTCTAGAATCTAACAAAACTAGCATTCTAGAACCTGACAACACTAGCATTCTTGAACCTGACAACACTAGCATTCTAGAATCTAACAAATCTAGCATTCTAGAAACTGACAACACTAGCATTCTAGAACCTGACAACACTAGCATTCTAGAATCTAACAAATCTAGCATTCTAGAAACTGACAACACTAGCATTCTAGAACCTGACAACACTAGCATTCTTGAACCTGACAACACTGGCATTCTAGAATCTAACAAAACTAGCATTCTAGAACCTGACCACACTAGCATTCTAGAACCTGACAACACTAGCATTCTAGAATCTAACAAAACTAGCATTCTAGAACCTGACAACACTAGCATTCTTGAACCTGACAACACTAGCATTCTAGAATCTAACAAATCTAGCATTCTAGAAACTGACAACACTAGCATTCTAGAACCTGACAACACTAGCATTCTTGAACCTGACAACACTAGCATTCTAGAATCTAACAAAACTAGCATTCTAGAACCTGACCACACTAGCATTCTAGAACCTGACAGCACTAGCATTCTGAACCTGACAACACTAGCATTCTAGAATCTAACAATACTAGCATTCTAGAACCTGACAACACTAGCATTCTAGAACCTGACAACACTAGCATTCTAGAACCTGACAACACTAGCATTCTAGAATCTAACAAAACTAGCATTCTAGAACCTGACCACACTAGCATTCTAGAACCTGACAGCACTAGCATTCTAGAATCTAACAAAACTAGCATTCTAGAACCTGACAACACTAGCATTCTTGAACCTGACAACACTAGCATTCTAGAATCTAACAAATCTAGCATTCTAGAAACTGACAACACTAGCATTCTAGAACCTGACAACACTAGCATTCTAGAATCTAACAAATCTAGCATTCTAGAAACTGACAACACTAGCATTCTAGAACCTGACAACACTAGCATTCTTGAACCTGACAACACTAGCATTCTAGAATCTAACAAAACTAGCATTCTAGAACCTGACCACACTAGCATTCTAGAACCTAACAACACTAGCATTCTAGAATCTAACAAAACTAGCATTCTAGAACCTGACCACACTAGCATTCTAGAACCTGACAGCACTAGCATTCTAGAATCTAACAAAACTAGCATTCTAGAACCTGACAACACTAGCATTCTTGAACCTGACAACACTAGCATTCTAGAATCTAACAAATCTAGCATTCTAGAAACTGACAACACTAGCATTCTAGAACCTGACAACACTAGCATTCTTGAACCTGACAGCACTAGCATTCTTGAACCTGACAACACTAGCATTCTAGAATCTAACAATACTAGCATTCTAGAACCTGACAACACTAGCATTCTAGAACCTGACAACACTAGCATTCTAGAACCTGACAACATTAGCATTCTAGAATCTAACAATACTAGCATTCTAGAACCTGACAACACTAGCATTCTTGAACCTGACAACACTAGCATTCTAGAATCTAACAAATCTAGCATTCTAGAAACTGACAACACTAGCATTCTAGAACCTGACAACACTAGCATTCTTGAACCTGACAGCACTAGCATTCTTGAACCTGACAACACTAGCATTCTAGAATCTAACAATACTAGCATTCTACAACCTGACCACACTAGCATTCTAGAACCTGACAGCACTAGCATTCTTGAACCTGACAACACTAGCATTCTAGAATCTAACAATACTAGCATTCTAGAACCTGACAACACTAGCATTCTAGAACCTGACAACACTAGCATTCTAGAACCTGACAACACTAGCATTCTAGAATCTAACAAAACTAGCATTCTAGAACCTGACCACACTAGCATTCTAGAACCTGACAGCACTAGCATTCTTGAACCTGACAACACTAGCATTCTAGAAACCAATACTAGCATTCTAGAACCTGACAACACTAGCATTCTAGAACCTGACAACACTAGCATTCTAGAACCTGACAACATTAGCATTCTAGAACCTGACCACACTAGCATTCTAGAACCTGACAACATTAGCATTCTAGAACCTGACCACACTAGCATTCTAGGACCTGACAACACTAGCATTCTAGAACCTGACCACACTAGCATTCTTGAACCTGACAACACTAGCATTCTAGAATCTAACAAAACTAGCATTCTAGAACCTGACCACACTAGCATTCTAGAACCTGACAGCACTAACATTCTTGAACCTGACAACACTAGCATTCTAGAATCTAACAATACTAGCATTCTAGAACCTGACAACACTAGCATTCTAGAACCTGACAACACTAGCATTCTATAACCTGACAACACTAGCATTCTAGAACCTGACCACACTAGCATTCTAGAACCTGACCAAACTAGCATTCTAGAACCTGACAACACTAGCATTCTAGAATCTAACAAAACTAGCATTCTAGAACCTGACCACACTAGCATTCTAGAACCTGACAGCACTAGCATTCTAGAATCTAACAAAACTAGCATTCTAGAACCTGACAACACTAGCATTCTTGAACCTGACAACACTAGCATTCTAGAATCTAACAAATCTAGCATTCTAGAAACTGACAACACTAGCATTCTAGAACCTGACAACACTAGCATTCTAGAATCTAACAAATCTAGCATTCTAGAAACTGACAACACTAGCATTCTAGAACCTGACAACACTAGCATTCTTGAACCTGACAACACTGGCATTCTAGAATCTAACAAAACTAGCATTCTAGAATCTAACAAAACTAGCATTCTAGAACCTGACCACACTAGCATTCTAGAACCTGACAGCACTAGCATTCTTGAACCTGACAACACTAGCATTCTGGAATCTAACAATACTAGCATTCTAGAACCTGACAACACTAGCATTCTAGAACCTGACAACACTAGCATTCTAGAACCTGACAACACTAGCATTCTAGAATCTAACAAAACTAGCATTCTAGAACCTGACCACACTAGCATTCTAGAACCTGACAACACTAGCATTCTAGAATCTAACAAAACTAGCATTCTAGAACCTGACCACACTAGCATTCTAGAACCTGACAGCACTAGCATTCTAGAATCTAACAAAACTAGCATTCTAGAACCTGACAACACTAGCATTCTAGAACCTGACAACACTAGCATTCTAGAACCTGACAACACTAGCATTCTAGAATCTAACAAATCTAGCATTCTAGAAACTGACAACACTAGCATTCTGAACCTGACAACACTAGCATTCTTGAACCTGACAACACTAGCATTCTAGAATCTAACAAAACTAGCATTCTAGAACCTGACCACACTAGCATTCTAGAACCTAACAACACTAGCATTCTAGAATCTAACAAAACTAGCATTCTAGAACCTGACCACACTAGCATTCTAGAACCTGACAGCACTAGCATTCTAGAATCTAACAAAACTAGCATTCTAGAACCTGACAACACTAGCATTCTTCTGAACCTGACAACACTAGCATTCTAGAACCTGACAAGATTCTTGACCACCTGACACTAGCATTCTAGAACCACAACACTAGCATTCTTGAAAGCACTAGCATTCTTGAACCTGACAACACTAGCATTCTAGAATCTGACAACACTAGCATTCTAGAACCTGACAACACTAGATTCTAGAACCTGACAACACTAGCATTCTAGAACCTGACAACATTAGCATTCTAGAATCTAACAATACTAGCATTCTAGAACCTGACAACACTAGCATTCTTGAACCTGACAACACTAGCATTCTAGAATCTAACAAATCTAGCATTCTAGAAACTGACAACACTAGCATTCTAGAACCTGACAACACTAGCATTCTTGAACTGACAGCACTAGCATTAGAACCTGACAACACTAGCATTCTAGAATCTAACAATACTAGCATTCTACAACCTGACCACACTAGCATTCTAGAACCTGACAACACTAGCATTCTTGAACCTGACAACACTAGCATTCTAGAATCTAACAATACTAGCATTCTAGAACCTGACAACACTAGCATTCTAGAACCTGACAACACTAGCATTCTAGAACCTGACAACACTAGCATTCTAGAATCTAACAAAACTAGCATTCTAGAACCTGACCACACTAGCATTCTAGAACCTGACAGCACTAGCATTCTTGAACCTGACAACACTAGCATTCTAGAATCTAACAATACTAGCATTCTAGAACCTGACAACACTAGCATTCTAGAACCTGACAACACTAGCATTCTAGAACCTGACAACATTAGCATTCTAGAACCTGACCACACTAGCATTCTAGAACCTGACAACATTAGCATTCTAGAACCTGACCACACTAGCATTCTAGGACCTGACAACACTAGCATTCTAGAACCTGACCACACTAGCATTCTTGAACCTGACAACACTAGCATTCTAGAATCTAACAAAACTAGCATTCTAGAACCTGACCACACTAGCATTCTAGAACCTGACAGCACTAACATTCTTGAACCTGACAACACTAGCATTCTAGAATCTAACAATACTAGCATTCTAGAACCTGACAACACTAGCATTCTAGAACCTGACAACACTAGCATTCTAGTAACCTGACAACACTAGCATTCTAGAACCTGACAACACTAGCATTCTAGAACCTGACCACACTAGCATTCTAGAACCTGACAACACTAGCATTCTAGAACCTGACCACACTAGCATTCTAGGACTTGACAACACTAGCATTCTTGAACCTGACAACACTAGCATTCTAGAACCTGACCACACTAGCATTCTAGAACCTGACAGCATTCATTCTTGAACCTGACAACACTAGCATTCTAGAACCTGACAACACTAGCATTCTAGAACCTGACCACACTAGCATTCTAGAACCCGACAACACTAGCATTCTAGAACCTGACAACACTAGCATTCTAGAACCTGACAACACTAGCATTCTAGAACCTGACAACACTAACATTCTAGAACCTGACAACACTAACATTCTAGAACCTGACAACACTAACATTCTAGAACCTGACAACACTAGCATTCTAAAATCTAACAACACTAGCATTGTAGAACCTGAAAACACTAGCATTCTAGAACCTGACAACACTAGCATTCTAGAACCTGACAACACTAGCATTCTAGAATCTGAAAACACTAGCATTCTAGAACCTGACAACACTAGCATTCTATAACCTGACAACACTAGCATTCTAGAACCTGACAACACTAGCATTCTAGAATCTAACAACACTAGTATTCTAGAACCTGAAAACACTAGCATTCTAGAACCTGACAACACTAGCATTCTAGAACCTGACAACACTGGCATTCTAGAACCTGACACCACTAGCATTCTAGAACCTGACAACACTAGCATTCTAGAACCTGACAACACTAGCATTCTAGAACCTGACAACACTAGCATTCTAGAACCTGACAACACTAGCATTCTAGAACCTGAAAACACTAGCATTCTAGAACCTGACAACACTAGCATTCTAGAACCTGAAAACACTAGCATTCTAGAACCTGACAACACTAGCATTCTAGAACCTGACAACACTAGCATTCTAGAACCTGACAACACTAGCATTCTAGAACCTGACAACACTAGCATTCTAGAACCTGACAACCCTAGCATTCTAGAACCTGACAACCCTAGCATTCTAGAACCTGAAAACACTAGCATTCTAGAACCTGACAACACTAGCATTCTAGAACCTGACAACACTAGCATTCTAGAACCTGACAACCCTAGCATTCTAGAACCTGACAACACTAGCATTCTAGAACCTGACAACAAAACAGGTTTTGTCCGTGTGTCCTTATTTCTGACGGTCATATTATCTATGTGTTCTACACACTCTGGTGCTGTCAGATAGATTTGCTGCATACTCACTCGTTCACACACATTGGTTTTATCGGTCTTATTGGTCTTATCGGTCCAATTGGCCTTATCGGTCTTATTGGTCTTATCGGTCCAATTGGCCTTATCGGTCTTATTGGTCTTATCGGTCCAATTGGCCTTATCGGTCTTATTGGTCTTATCGGTCCAATTGGCCTTATCGGTCTTATTGGTCCAATTGGTTCTTTACGTCCTATTGGTCTTATTGGTCTTATCAGTTCAATTGGTCTTATTGGTCCAATTGGTCTCATCGGTCTTATTGGTCCTATCGGTCTTATCAATCCTATCGGTCCAATTGGTCTTATCGGTCCTATTGGTCTCATTGGTCTTATCAGTTCAATTGGTTTTATTGGTCCAATTGGTCCTATTGCATTTCTATTGGGAGTATGTTGATACCGGGTGTCTAGTTACAGCCCATCAGTATGTCTGTTGACACAATCATGACTGTGTTTACTGTACTCATGACATCTCTAAGAGCCTTTATCTTGGACACAGTAAATACCATTGTGTCCTTCTAAGGGTCTAAATGTCATCCTCAATACAGTCTTCAATGGAGGAAAGTCCTTTAACCTGCTCTGTCATCTCATTAATATATCCACAACATTGGGAACAGTCATCATCATGACATCATCGTGAGCTACTCTATTTGGCTCATGTCTTTGGGCCTCCATTGAGTTGACCCTCAAAACTTAGATCAACCCGGAAAAAAGATATGGTTTAAACATACGGAGCTCTCCAATAGGGTAACAGGAATCATGAAATCTATGTATGTTCAGTTTCCCTGTAAGTATTAGGCTTATTTCCTACAGTAACTTTTGCAGTACCCCCTGAGGAGTCAGTCATTTAGCTCACATCCAGAGCAACATACAGGAGCAATTAGGGTTTAGTGCCTTGTTCAATTGCACATAGACAGATTTTTCAGCTAGACAGCTCGGGATTCGAACCAGCGACGTTTCGGTGACTGGCCAAACACTCTTGACTGCTAGGCTACCTTTTGCTAGGCCACTTCACTACTAAGCCAAATAATCCCGGTAGCCATTTGATTAGCTGTTCAGGAGTCTTATGAGTGACAATCGTCGTCGGAATGAGACCAAGGTGCAGCGTTGTCACGTTCTGCCGGCTTCACAGAGATAACAAACAAAAAAAACAAGATCCCACAACATAGGTGGGGAAAAAAGCTACCTAAGTATGACTCCCAATCAGAGACAACGATAGACAGCTGCCTCTGATTGGGAACCACACTCGGCCAAACACAAAGAAATACAAAACATAGAATGCCCACCCCACATCACACCCTGACCTCACCAAATAGAGAAATACAACGGCTCTCTAAGGTCAGGGCGTGACACTTGTGGCTTATGGGGTAGAAGCTGTTAAGGAGCCTTTAGGACCTAGACTTGACGCTCCGATACCGCTTGCCGTGCGGTATCAGAGCTTTATCTCAATCTCTTCATAGTATCAGTAGTAGTAGTGGTAGTAGTAGTAGTAGTAGTAGTAGTAGTAGTAGTAGTAGTGGTAGTAGTACCAGTAGTAGTATCAGTAGCAGTAGCAGCAATGGTA
>NC_060187.1:2549801-2619801 GCF_021184085.1 Oncorhynchus gorbuscha | reverse complement strand
GGTAGTAGTGGTAGTAGTAGTAGTGGTAATAGTAGTAGTAGTAGTAATAGTAGTAACAGTAGTAGTAGTAGTAGTAGTAGTAGTAGTAACAGTAGTAGTAGTAGTAGTAGTAACAGTAGTAGTAGTAGTAGTAGTAGTAGTAGTAGTAGTAGTGGTAGTAGTAGTGGTAGTAGTGGTAGTAGTAGTAGTGGTAGTAGTAGTAGTAGTAACAGTAGTAGTAGTAGTAGTAGTAGTAGTAGTAGTAGTAGTAGTAGTGGTAGTAGTAACAGTAGTAGCAGTAGTAGTAGTACTAGTAGTAGTGGTAGTAGTAGTAGTAGTAGTAGTAACAGTAGTAGTAACAGTAGTAGCAGTAGTAGTAGTAGTAGTAGTCGTAACAGTAGTAGTAGTAGTAACAGTAGTAGTAGTAGTAACAGTAGTAGTAGTGGTAGTAGTAGTAGTAACAGTAGTAGTAGTAGTAACAGTAGTAGTAACAGTAGTAGTAGTGGTAACAGTAGTAGTAGTAGTAACAGTAGTAGTAGTAGTCACAATAGTAGTAACAGTAGTAGTAGTAGTAGTAGTAGTAGTAGTAGTAGTAGTAGTAACAGTAGTAGTAGTAGTAGTAGTAGTAGTAGTAGTAGTAGTAGTGGTAGTAGTAGTAGTAGTAGTAGTAGTAGTAGTAGTAGTAGTAGTAGTAACAGTAGTAGTAACAGTAGTAGTAGTAGTAGTAGTAACAGTAGTAGTAGTGGTAGTAGTAGTAGTAACAGTAGTAGTAGTAGTAACAGTAGTAGTAACAGTAGTAGTAGTAGTAACAGTAGTAGTAACAGTAGTAGTAGTGGTAGTAGTAGTAGTAACAGTAGTAGTAGTAGTAGTAGTAACAGTAGTAGTAGTGGTAGTAGTAGTAGTAGTAGTAACAGTAGTAACAGTAGTAGTAGTAGTAACAGTAGTAACAGTAGTAGTAGTAGTAACAGTAGTAACAGTAGTAGTAGTAGTAGTAACAGTAGTAGTAGTAGTAACAGTTGTAGTAGTAGTAATAGTAGTAGTGGTAGTAGTAACAGTAGTAGTAGTGGTAGTAGTAGTAGTAACAGTAGTAGTAGTAGTAACAGTAGTAGTAATAGTAGTAGTAGTAGTAGTAACAGTAGGCGTTGCTCCTTACCACTGCCTCTCTGGGAGCAAAGCAGAGCAACACGAGTTGTGTGGTGTGAGACTGGAGAAGGGCAGGGACTGTTTATGGAACTCTATGCTGAAGCGGGTCCAACTTCTCCTCCTGCTCCTCTCCCTCCCTCTGGGCTTCTGTTAGGAAACATACAGGATCAACACACTCCTCCATCCTCTCCTCTCCCTCTCTCTGGGCTTCTGTTAGGAAACATACAGGATCAACACTCTCCTCCTGCTCCTCTCCCTCCCTCTCTCTGGGCTTCTGTTAGGAAACATACAGGATCAACACACTCCTCCATCCTCTCCTCTCCCTCTCTCTGGGCTTCTGGCAGGAAACATACAGGTTCACCACACTCCTCCATCCTCTCCTCTCCCTCTCTCTGGGCTTCTGGCAGGAAACATACAGGATCAACACACTCCTCCATCCTCTCCCTCTCTCTGGGCTTCTGGTAGGAAACATACAGGATCAACACACTCCTCCATCCTCTCCTCTCCCTCTCTCTGGGCTTCTGTTAGGAAACATACAGGATCAACACACTCCTCCATCCTCTCCTCTCCCTCTCTCTGGGCTTCTGTTAGGAAACATACAGGATCAATACACTCCTCCATCCTCTCCTCTCCCTCTCTCTGGGCTTTTGGCAGGAAACATACAAGATCAACACACTCCTCCATCCTCTCCCTTTCTCTGGGCTTCTGGCAGGAAACATACAGGATCAACACACTCCTCCATCCTCTCCTCTCCCTCTCTCTGGGCTTCTGGCAGAAAACATACAGTATCAACACACTTCTCCATCCTCTCCTCTCCCTCTCTCTGGGCTTCTGGCAGGAAACATACAGGATCAACACACTCCATCCTCTCCTCTCCCTCTCTCTGGGCTTCTGGCAGGAAACATACAGGATCAACACACTCCATCCTCTCCTCTCCCTCTCTCTGGGCTTCTGGCAGGAAACATACAGGATCAACACACTCCTCCATCCTCTCCCTCTCTCTGGGCTTCTGTTAGGAAACATACAGGATCAACACACTCCTCCATCCTCTCCTCTCCCTCTCTCTGGGCTTCTGGCAGGAAACATACAGGTTCACCACACTCCTCCATCCTCTCCTCTCCCTCTCTCTGGGCTTCTGGCAGGAAACATACAGGATCAACACTCTCCTCCTGCTCCTCTCCCTCTCTCTGGGCTTCTGGCAGGAAACATACAGGATCAACACACTCCTCCATCCTCTCCCTCTCTCTGGGCTTCTGGTAGGAAACATACAGGATCAACACACTCCTCCATCCTCTCCCTTTCTCTGGGCTTCTGGCAGGAAACAAACAGGATCAACACACTCCTCCATCCTCTCCTCTCCCTCTCTCTGGGCTTCTGGCAGGAAACATACAGGATCAACACTCTCCTCCTGCTCCTCTCCCTCTCTCTGGGCTTCTGGCAGGAAACATACAGGATCAACACACTCCTCCATCCTCTCCCTCTCTCTGGGCTTCTGGTAGGAAACATACAGGATCAACACACTCCTCCATCCTCTCCCTTTCTCTGGGCTTCTGGCAGGAAACAAACAGGATCAACACACTCCTCCATCCTCTCCTCTCCCTCTCTCTGGGCTTTTGGCAGGAAACATACAAGATCAACACACTCCTCCATCCTCTCCCTTTCTTTGGGCTTCTGGCAGGAAACATACAGGATCAACACACTCCTCCATCCTCTCCTCTCCCTCTCTCTGGGCTTCTGGCAGAAAACATACAGGATCAACACACTTCTCCATCCTCTCCTCTCCCTCTCTCTGGGCTTCTGGTAGGAAACATACAAGATCAACACACTCCTCCATCCTCTCCCTTTCTCTGGGCTTCTGGCAGGAAACATACAGGATCAACACACTCCTCCATCCTCTCCTCTCCCTCTCTCTGGGCTTCTGTTAGGAAACATACAGGATCAACACACTCCTCCATCCTCTCCCTTTCTCTGGGCTTCTGGCAGGAAACATACAGGATCGACACACTCCTCCATCCTCTCCTCTCCCTCTCTCTGGGCTTCTGGCAGAAAACATACAGTATCAACACACTTCTCCATCCTCTCCTCTCCCTCTCTCTGGGCTTCTGGCAGGAAACATACAGGATCAACACACTCCTCCATCCTCTCCTCTCCCTCTCTCTGGGCTTCTGGCAGAAAACATACAGTATCAACACACTCCTCCATCCTCTCCTCTCCCTCCCCTCTCTGGGCTTCTGGGCAGGAAAACATACAGGATCAACACACTCCTCCATCCTCTCCTCTCCCTCTCTCTGGGCTTCTGGCAGAAAACATACAGTATCAACACACTTCTCCATCCTCTCCTCTCCCTCTCTCTGGGCTTCTGGCAGGAAACATACAGGATCAACACACTCCTCCATCCTCTCCTCTCCCTCTCTCTGGGCTTCTGGCAGGAAACATACAGGATCAACACACTCCATCCTCTCCTCTCCCTCTCTCTGGGCTTCTGGCAGGAAACATACAGGATCAACACACTCCTCCATCCTCTCCCTCTCTCTGGGCTTCTGGCAGGAAACATACAGGATCAACACACTCCATCCTATCCTCTCCCTCTCTCTGGGCTTCTGTTAGGTAACATACAGGATCAACACACTCCTCCATCCTCTCCTCTCCCTCTCTCTGGGCTTCTGGCAGGAAACATACAGGTTCACCACACTCCTCCATCCTCTCCTCTCCCTCTCTCTGGGCTTCTGGCAGGAAACATACAGGATCAACACTCTCCTCCTGCTCCTCTCCCTCTCTCTGGGCTTCTGGCAGGAAACATACAGGATCAACACACTCCTCCATCCTCTCCCTCTCTCTGGGCTTCTGGTAGGAAACATACAGGATCAACACACTCCTCCATCCTCTCCCTTTCTCTGGGCTTCTGGCAGGAAACAAACAGGATCAACACACTCCTCCATCCTCTCCTCTCCCTCTCTCTGGGCTTTTGGCAGGAAACATACAAGATCAACACACTCCTCCATCCTCTCCCTTTCTTTGGGCTTCTGGCAGGAAACATACAGGATCAACACACTCCTCCATCCTCTCCTCTCCCTCTCTCTGGGCTTCTGGCAGAAAACATACAGGATCAACACACTCCTCCATCCTCTCCTCTCCCTTTCTCTGGGCTTCTGGCAGGAAACATACAGGATCAACACACTCCTCCATCCTCTCCTCTCCCTCTCTCTGGGCTTCTGGTAGGAAACATACAGGATCAACACACTCCTCCATCCTCTCCCTTTCTCTGGGCTTCTGGCAGGAAACATACAGGATCAACACACTCCTCCATCCTCTCCTCTCCCTCTCTCTGGGCTTTTGGCAGGAAACATACAAGATCAACACACTCCTCCATCCTCTCCCTTTCTCTGGGCTTCTGGCAGGAAACATACAGGATCAACACACTCCTCCATCCTCTCCCTTTCTCTGGGCTTCTGTTAGGAAACATACAGGATCAACACACTCCTCCATCCTCTCCTCTCCCTCTCTCTGGGCTTCTGGCAGAAAACATACAGGATCAACACACTTCTCCATCCTCTCCTCTCCCTCTCTCTGGGCTTCTGTTAGGAAACATACAGGATCAACACACTCCTCCATCCTCTCCCTTTCTCTGGGCTTCTGGCAGGAAACATACAGGATCAACACACTCCTCCATCCTCTCCTCTCCCTCTCTCTGGGCTTCTGTTAGGAAACATACAGGATCAACACACTCCTCCATCCTCTCCTCTCCCTCTCTCTGGGCTTCTGGCAGGAAACATACAGGATCAACACACTCCTCCATCCTCTCCTCTCCCTCTCTCTGGGCTTCTGTTAGGAAACATACAGGATCAACACACTCCTCCATCCTCTCCTCTCCCTCTCTCTGGGCTGCTTGGCAGAGACACTCATCCACTGTCTGTTACACCTTTCATGACCACCCACCTTGAGGAACAAGATTCAGGTTTGTTTCTGGGTGTCAAGATGAATACAGTCATAACCCCAACATTTACATATTTCTATTGAAGCCTGGTCCCAGATGTGTTTTGTATTGTCTTGCCAACTTCGAGCCCAGCACAAACAGATCAGTGACCAGTGACTAACAATATTTCCATGCTAAAGTGAAGGTGGAAAAGTATCAGGGCGGAAACAGACGGAACTAAAGGGCCAACAGAAGAACATCCATTAAACAGTTACAAATTAATTCATAAATCAATCAATTCACAATTAAAAAGCCAGTAAACAGTTCTGGTAAGTTCCAGACTCTTCCAGTGAAGAGTGTGGTTACGTCTCAAATGTCCCACTATTCCCTAATGTAGTGCTCTATGGACCCTGGTCAAAAGTAGTGCCCTACACAGGGAATATGGTACCATTTGGGATGCAATGGTAATGTGAACAAAACAATGACATTTACCTCTCCCATTCAACGCTTTACATCACAGGCAATAAACACTACAATACCCTGGAACTCACCAATGAAGAAGACAGTAGTGATCCATTCAACGCTTTACATCACAGGCAATAAACACTACAATACCCTGGAACCCACCAATGAAGAAGACAGTAGTGATCCATTCAACGCTTTACATCACAGGCAATAAACACTACAATACCCTGGAACCCACCAATGAAGAAGACAGTAGTGATCCATTCAACGCTTTACATCACAGGCAATAAACACTACAATACCCTGGAACCCACCAATGAAGAAGACAGTAGTGATCCATTCAACGCTTTACATCACAGGCAATAAACACTACAATACCCTGGAACCCACCAATGAAGAAGACAGTAGTGATCCATTCAACGCTTTACATCACAGGCAATAAACACTACAATACCCTGGAACTCACCAATGAAGAAGACAGTAGTGATCCATTCAACGCTTTACATCACAGGCAATAAACACTACAATACCCTGGAACTCACCAATGAAGAAGACAGTAGTGATCCATTCAACGCTTTACTGGAATCACAGGCAATAAACACTACAATACCCTGGAACTCACCAATGAAGAAGACAGTAGTGATCCATTCAACGCTTTACATCACAGGCAATAAACACTACAATACCCTGGAACCCACCAATGAAGAAGACAGTAGTGATC
This sequence comes from Oncorhynchus gorbuscha, assembly GCF_021184085.1. NCBI lineage: Eukaryota > Metazoa > Chordata > Actinopteri > Salmoniformes > Salmonidae > Oncorhynchus > Oncorhynchus gorbuscha. Next base: position 2,613,580 of record NC_060187.1, on the reverse strand, counting down.
CATTCAACGCTTTACATCACAGGCAATAAACACTACAATACCCTGGAACCCACCAATGAAGAAGACAGTAGTGATCCATTCAACGCTTTACATCACAGGCAATAAACACTACAATACCCTGGAACCCACCAATGAAGAAGACAGTAGTGATCCATTCAACGCTTTACATCACAGGCAATAAACACTACAATACCCTGGAACCCACCAATGAAGAAGACAGTAGTGATCCATTCAACGCTTTACATCACAGGCAATAAACACTACAATACCCTGGAACCCACCAATGAAGAAGACAGTAGTGATCCATTCAACGCTTTACATCACAGGCAATAAACACTACAATACCCTGGAACCCACCAATGAAGAAGACAGTAGTGATCCATTCAACGCTTTACATCACAGGCAATAAACACTACAATACCCTGGAACCCACCAATGAAGAAGACAGTAGTGATCCATTCAACGCTTTACATCACAGGCAATAAACACTACAATACCCTGGAACTCACCAATGAAGAAGACAGTAGTGATCCATTCAACGCTTTACATCACAGGCAATAAACACTACAATACCCTGGAACTCACCAATGAAGAAGACAGTAGTGATCCATTCAACGCTTTACATCACAGGCAATAAACACTACAATACCCTGGAACTCACCAATGAAGAAGACAGTAGTGATCCATTCAACGCTTTACATCACAGGCAATAAACACTACAATACCCTGGAACTCACCAATGAAGAAGACAGTAGTGATCCATTCAACGCTTTACATCACAGGCAATAAACACTACAATACCCTGGAACCCACCAATGAAGAAGACAGTAGTGATCCATCCAACGCTTTACATCACAGGCAATAAACACTACAATACCCTGGAACTCACCAATGAAGAAGACAGTAGTGATAATGATGCCTTTGTCTGTGGTCTCTGCTAAGAGGGAACGAGAGAGAGAGGAGACAGACTCAATATGGCATTGAGGGTGTCCTATACAAATTGATGGAAAGTGATGTTAGGGGAAAAACATACAACATTATAAAATCCATGTACACAAACAACAAGTGTGCGGTTAAAATAGGTAAAAACACACATTTCTTCCCACAGGGCTGTGGGGTGAGACAGGGATGCAGCTTAACAACATATATACTGTATCAACTAATTGGCGAGGGCACTAGAACCGTCTGCAGCACCCGGCCTCACCCTACTAGAATCTGAAGTCAAATGTCTACTGTTTGTTGATGATCAGGTGCTTCTGTCACCAACCAAGGAGGACCTACAGCAGCACCTAGATCTTCGGCACAGATTCTGTCAGACCTGGGCCCTGACAGTAAATCTCAGTAAGACCAAAATAATGGTGTTCCAAAAAAGGTCCAATCACCAGGACCACAAATATAAATCCCATCTAGAGCACACAAAAAACTATACATATCTCGGCCTAAACATCAGCGCCACAGGTAACTTCCACAAAGCTGTGAACGGTCTGAGAGACAAGACAAGAAGGGCCTTCTATGCCATCAACAGGAACATAAAATTCAACATACCAATCAGGATCTGGCTAAAAATACTTGAATCAGTCATAGAGCCCATTGCCCTTTATGGTTGTGAGGTCTGGGGTCCGCTCACCAACCAAGAATTCACAAAATGGGACAAACACCAAATTGAAACTGCATGCAGAATTCTGCAAAAATATCCTCCGTGTACAACGTAGAACACCAAATAATGCATGCAGAGCAGAATTACGCCGATACCCACTAATTATCAAAATCCAGAAAAGAGCCGTTAAATTCTACAACCACCTAAAAGGAAGCGATTCCCAAACCTTCCATAACAAAGCCATCACCTACAGAGAGATGAACCTGGAGAAGAGTCAGTCCCCTAAGCAAGCTGTTCCTGGGGCTCTGTTCACAAACACAAACACACCCTACAGAGCCCCAGGACAACAGCACAATTAGACCCAACCAAATCATGAGAAAACAAAAAGATAATTACTTGACACATTGGAAAGAATTAACAAAAAAAACAGAGCAAACTAGAATGCTATTTGGCCCTAAACAGAGAGTACACAGCAGCAGAATACCTGACCACTGTGACTGACCCAAACTTAAGGAAAGCTTTGACTATGTACAGACTCAGCGAGCATAGCCTTGCTATTGAGAAAGGCCGCCGTAGGCAGACCTGGCTCTCAAGAGACGACAGGCTATGTGCTCACTGCCCACAAAATGAGGTGGAAACTGAGCTGCACTTCCTAACCTCCTGCCCAATGTATGACCATATTAGAGAGACATATTTCCCTCAGATTACACAGATGCACAAAGAATTTGAGAACAAACCCGATTTTGATAAACTCCCATATCTACTGGTCGAAATACCACAGTGTGACATCACAGCAGCAAGATTTGTGACCTGTTGCCACCAGAAAAGGTCAACCAGTGAAGAACAAACACCATTGTAAATACAACCCATATTTATGCTGATTTATTTCCCCTTGTGTGCTTTAACTATTTGCACATCGTTACAAGACTGTATAAAGACATAATATGACTTGCAATGTCTTTTGTACTTGAAGTTGGACAAGAGGTGGGGAAGGCTGGTATAATCTGACCCTCTATCAGTAGACCACAGGAGAATCCACCTCACATTAACCGGAAGATGTGCTCCTAGAAGATCATTCCCCTTGACTGCCCCCCAAACAACCCTTACTACCCCCCAAACAACCATTACTGCCCCCCAAACAACCCTTACTACCCCCCAAACAACCATTACTACCCCCAAACAACCATTACTACCCCCCAAACAACCATTACTACCCCCAACAACCATTACTGCCCCCAAACAACAGATACTACCCCCAAACAACCATTACTACCCCCAAACAACTATTACTGCCCCCAAACAACAGATACTACCCCCAAACAACCATTACTACCCCCAAACAACCATTACTACCCCCAAACAACCATTACTACCCCCCAAACAACCATTACTACCCCCAACAACCATTACTGCCCCCCAAACAACAGATACTACCCCCAAACAACCATTACTACCCCCAAACAACTATTACTGCCCCCAAACAACAGATACTACCCCCAAACAACCATTACTACCCCCAAACAACCATTACTGCCCCCAAACAACCGTTACTACCCCCAAACAACCATTACTACCCCCAAACAACCTTAACTGCCCCCAACAACCTTAACTGCCCCTCAACAACCTTAACTGCCCCTCAACAACCTTAACTGCCCCTTAACAACCTTAACTGCCCCTTAACTGCCTCTCAACAACCTTAACTGCCCCTCAACAACCTTAACTACCCCCAACAACCTTAACTGCCCCCCAACAACCTTAACTACCCCCAACAACCTTAACTACCCCCAACAACCTTAACTGCCCCCAACAACCTTAACTACCCCCAACAACCTTAACTACCCCCAACAACCTTAACTGCCCCCAACAACCTTAACTACCCCCAACAACCTTAACTGAGAGAGAGACATTCTCTGTGCAGCTGTCCTTATCCCCCAGGGAGACCAGTGAGGTCTGTTGGTCTGTGGCTCCCTAAATATGCAGGCTGTGGCTCTGCGATTTTGGGTCAGGGTCACCCACCATGGAGGCTGCTCACTGGGGCTTTCCCTACTCTGTTACCCACCATGGAGGCTGCTCACTGGGGCTTTCCCTACTCTGTTACCCACCATGGAGGCTGCTCACTGGGGCTTTCCCTACTCTGTTACCCACCATGGAGGCTGCTCACTGGGGCTTTCCCTACTCTGTTACCCACCATGGAGGCTGCTCACTGGGGCTTTCCCTCAGCCACCTCTGTGGGGCTTTCCCTACTCTGTCAGCCACCATGGAGGCTGCCACCTACTCTGTTACCCACCATGGAGGCTGCTCACTGGGGCTTTCCCTACTCTGTCACCCACCATGGAGGCTGCTCACTGGGGCTTTCCCTACTCTGTTACCCACCATGGAGGCTGCTCACTGGGGCTTTCCCTACTCTGTCACCCACCATGGAGGCTGCTCACTGGGGCTTTCCCTACTCTGTTACCCACCATGGAGGCTGCTCACTGGGGCTTTCCCTACTCTGTCAGCCACCATGGAGGCTGCTCACTGGGGCTTTCCCTACTCTGTCAGCCACCATGGAGGCTGCTCACTGGGGCTTTCCCTACTCTGTTACCCACCATGGAGGCTGCTCACTGGGGCTTTCCCTACTCTGTTACCCACCATGGAGGCTGCTCACTGGGGCTTTCCCTACTCTGTCACCCACCATGGAGGCTGCTCACTGGGGCTTTCCCTACTCTGTTACCCACCATGGAGGCTGCTCACTGGGGCTTTCCCTACTCTGTCACCCACAGATACAGATCTCCTTCTAAACCAGGCCTGATTATAGCTTCTCACATTCTCTAGGCCTGCATCTCAAATGGCACCCTATTCCCTACATATAGAGCCCTAGGACCTGGTCAAAAGTAGTACACTAGTTAGGGAATAGGGTGTTATCTGGGACACAGATAGAGTTTATTTATTGGGACCTTTGAGATAATACTTTCTGCCACCTGAACAGCACCTTTTAAAAGGATTGAAACACGCTGTGTTCACTGTCTCAGTCTTAGACTAACTTCTGTAATAGTCTGGTTGAAAGTAGGGCACTACACAAGAAGGAATCAGATTTCATTTGGGACATACCTTCATGAAGGCCATCGTGGATGTTTACATGACTCTTTCTCCCAGTAGGAGGTTCCAACTGATTTGAGAATTCAAAACTGTCCCTCTCACGCACCCCCCCCCCCCTCACGCACCCTCCCTCCTTCCCTCCCTCCCCCCCTCTCACGCACCGTATATTAAAGGACCGTTATAACTGATTCATAGCAGAGACAAAGTTTGTGTCATAATCAAAACAATGAGTGATTTTCTGACTGTCCCACAATGTAGCTACTGCCATCGTCTGACAGTGAAAGTACGAGCTACAGTCTTACTAAAGTACTTTGTAGTTTACCAGAGTAACACAGCCTTGGTTTTGATGACTTAAATGGGTTCATCTAATTGTAGAGAGGATTGTCCAGAGTGCATGCTTTCTCTCCTTTATCCCAGACCACAGCACGAAGCACCAATTAACCCCAGAAACATCTTGTTGGTCTCAGTCACATCTCAGCTTTAGTCTGAGTCCCAAATGGCACCCTCTATTTAGTACAGTACTCACTACCCTATGGGCCCTGGTCTAAAGTAGTGCACTACCCCTATGGACCCTGGTCTAAAGTAGAGCACTACCCCTATGGACCCTGGTCTAAAGTAGTGCACTACCCCTATGGACCCTGGTCTATAGTAGTGCACTACCCCTATGGACCCTGGTCTAAAGTAGTGCACTACCCCTATGGACCCTGGTCTAAAGTAGTGCACTACCCCTATGGACCCTGGTCTAAAGTAGTGCACTACCCCTATGGACCCTGGTCTAAAGTAGTGCACTACCCCTATGGACCCTGGTCTAAAGTAGTGCACTACCCCTATGGACCCTGGTCTAAAGTAGTGCACTACCCCTATGGACCCTGGTCTAAAGTAGTGCACTACCCCTATGGACCCTGGTCTAAAGTAGTGCACTACCCCTATGGACCCTGGTCTATAGTAGTGCACTACCCCTATGGACCCTGGTCTAAAGTAGTGCACTACCCCTATGGACCCTGGTCTAAAGTAGTGCACTACCCCTATGGACCCTGGTCTAAAGTAGTGCACTACCCCTATGGACCCTGGTCTAAAGTAGTGCACTACCCCTATGGATCCTGGTCTAAAGTAGTGCACTACCCCTATGGACCCTGGTCTAAAGTAGTGCACTACCCCTATGGACCCTGGTCTAAAGTAGTGCACTACCCCTATGGACCCTGGTCTAAAGTAGTGCACTACCCCTATGGACCCTGGTCTAAAGTAGTGCACTACCCCTATGGACCCTGGTCTAAAGTAGTGCACTACCCCTATAGACCCTGGTCTAAAGTAGTGCACTACCCCTATGGATCCTGGTCTAAAGTAGTGCACTACCCCTATGGACCCTGGTCTAAAGTAGTGCACTACCCCTATGGACCCTGGTCTAAAGTAGTGCACTACCCCTATGGACCCTGGTCTATAGTAGTGCACTACCCCTATGGACCCTGGTCAATGAAACTATGAATGAGGTCTAGAGAACCTGCCGGTTCCAAGTGGAACAACATCCACTTTTTTTCCGTATAGAAATAACACCATTCTCCATGCACTGTAATTTAGATATTGATGAGAGCTATTGATACGAGATATTGATCAGAGCTATTGATAAGATATATTTTTAAGAGATATTGATTCAAGCTATTGATAAGATATATTTTTAAGAGATATTGATTAGAGATATTGATTAGAACTATTGATAAGAGATATTGATTAGAGCTATTGATCAGAGCTATTGATAAGAGATATTTTTTAAGAGATATTGATTAGAGCTATTGATAATAGATATTGATAAGAGATATTGATTAGAGCTATTGATAATAGATATTGATAAGAGATATTGATATGTCATGCGGTGGGTGTAGCTCAGGCGCAGGAGAGCAGAGAGGAGCGGGCAACGAAGCACTTTACTGAGGCAATAGTAAGAACAGAACGCAACCTCGTCACATAAACAAATGCCCAAAGAACAAGTGAGGCGGCACAAAGCACAACAACCAAGTACAAACAATACCCCACACAGACATGGAGGGAACAGAGGGCTAAATACACAGAGTAATCATGAGGAGATGTAAACCAGGTGTGCGGGAAAACAAGACAAAACAAATGGAAAATGAAAGGTGGAGCGGCGATGGCTAGAAGACTGGTGACGTCGAACGAACAAGGAGAGGGACCGACCTGGCTGGAAGTCGTGACATGATAAGAGCTATTGATAAGAATTCATGAAAAGAGCTATTGATTAGAGCTATTGATAAAAGCTATTGATTAGAGCTATTGATAAGAGCTATTGATTAGAGCTATTGATAAAAGCTATTGATTAGAGCTATTGATAAGAGCTATTGATTAGAGCTATTGATTAGAGCTATTGATTAGAGCTATTGATAAGAGCTATTGATTAGAGCTATTGATTAGAGCTATTGATAAGAATTCATGAAAAGAGCTATTGATTAGAGCTATTGATAAAAGCTATTGATTAGAGCTATTGATAAGAGCTATTGATTAGAGCTATTGATTAGAGCTATTGATAAAAGCTATTGATAAGAATTCATGAAAAGAGATATTGATTAGAGCTATTGATTAGAACTATTGATTAGAGCTAAGTAAATGAGTAAACTGTTTGGTTCAGGGGATTATAAATATCAATGACATTTGTTTTAGATCTAGTTTACCTTCTGATCGCTGGAGACGAATGTGAAACCAGTAATATGGCAGAACACTGAAGCATCAACAGCATCACCACATTCCACAGTGAAGTTGATGAAACGCCTTATAACTTGGGATGAAATCAGGAGACCCAGGCTATAGACTTCTGTAGCCATGAACCAATGACGGTACAGTGCCAAACCTAACCGGGGTGATTTATGATTTCTAGAACGTCTCAATTATATGCCCAGACTGTACTGGTCTACTCCCCAGGGCTGTACTGGTCTACTCCCCAGGGCTGTACTGGTCTACTCCCCAGGGCTGTACTGGTCTACTCCCCAGACTGTACTGGTCTACTCCCCAGGGCTGTACTGGTCTACTCCCCAGGGCTGTACTGGTCTACTCCCCAGGGCTGTACTGGTCTACTCCCCAGGGCTGTACTGGTCTACTCCCCAGGGCTGTACTGGTCTACTCCCCAGGGCTGTACTGGTCTACTCCCCAGGGCTGTACTGTACTGGTCTACTCCCCAGGGCTGTACTGGTCTACTCCCCAGGGCTGTACTGGTCTACTCCCCAGGGCTGTACTGTACTGGTCTACTCCCCAGGGCTGTACTGGTCTACTCCCCAGGGCTGTACTGGTCTACTCCCCAGGGCTGTACTGTACTGGTCTACTCCCCAGGGCTGTACTGGTCTACTCCCCAGGGCTGTACTGGTCTACTCCCCAGGGCTGTACTGTACTGGTCTACTCCCCAGGGCTGTACTGGTCTACTCCCCAGGGCTGTACTGGTCTACTCCCCAGGGCTGTACTGGTCTACTCCCCAGGGCTGTACTGGTCTACTCCCCAGGGCTGTACTGGTCTACTCCCCAGGGCTGTACTGTACTGGTCTACTCCCCAGGGCTGTACTGGTCTACTCCCCAGGGCTGTACTGTACTGGTCTACTCCCCAGACTGTACTGGTCTACTCCCCAGGGCTGTACTGGTCTACTCCCCAGGGCTGTACTGGTCTACTCCCCAGGGCTGTACTGTACTGGTCTACTCCCCAGGGCTGTACTGGTCTACTCCCCAGGGCTGTACTGGTCTACTCCCAGGGCTGTACTGGTCTACTCCCCAGGGCTGTACTGGTCTACTCCCCAGGGCTGTACTGTACTGGTCTACTCCCCAGGGCTGTACTGGTCTACTCCCCAGACTGTACTGGTCTACTCCCCAGGGCTGTACTGGTCTACTCCCCAGGGCTGTACTGGTCTACTCCCCAGGGCTGTACTGGTCTACTCCCCAGGGCTGTACTGGTCTACTCCCCAGGGCTGTACTGGTCTACTCCCCAGGGCTGTACTGTACTGGTCTACTCCCCAGGGCTGTACTGGTCTACTCCCCAGGGCTGTACTGGTCTACTCCCCAGACTGTACTGGTCTACTCCCCAGGGCTGTACTGGTCTACTCCCCAGACTGTACTGGTCTACTCCCCAGGGCTGTACTGTACTGGTCTACTCCCCAGGGCTGTACTGTACTGGTCTACTCCCCAGGGCTGTACTGTACTGGTCTACTCCCCAGGGCTGTACTATACTGGTCTACTCCCCAGGGCTGTACTGGTCTACTCCCCAGGGCTGTACTGGTCTACTCCCCAGGGCTGTACTGTACTGGTCTACTCCCCAGGGCTGTACTGTACTGGTCTACTCCCCAGGACTGTACTGTACTGGTCTACTCCCCAGGGCTGTACTGTACTGGTCTACTCCCCAGGGCTGTACTGTACTGGTCTACTCCCCAGGGCTGTACTGTACTGGTCTACTCCCCAGGGCTGTACTGTACTGGTCTACTCCCCAGGGCTGTACTGTACTGGTCTACTCCCCAGGGCTGTACTGGTCTACTCCCCAGGGCTGTACTGTACTGGTCTACTCCCCAGGGCTGTACTGTACTGGTCTACTCCCCAGGGCTGTACTGTACTGGTCTACTCCCCAGGGCTGTACTGGTCTACTCCCCAGGGCTGTACTGTACTACTCCCCAGGGCTGTACTGTACTGGTCTACTCCCCAGGGCTGTACTGGTCTACTCCCCAGGGCTGTACTGTACTGGTCTACTCCCCAGGGCTGTACTGGTCTACTCCCCAGGGCTGTACTGGTCTACTCCCCAGGGCTGTACTGGTCTACTCCCCAGGGCTGTACTGTACTGGTCTACTCCCCAGGTCTGTACTGTACTGGTCTACTCCCCAGGGCTGTACTGGTCTACTCCCCAGGGCTGTACTGTACTGGTCTACTCCCCAGGGCTGTACTGTACTGGTCTACTCCCCAGGGCTGTACTGGTCTACTCCCCAGGGCTGTACTGGTCTACTCCCCAGGGCTGTACTGTACTGGTCTACTCCCCAGGGCTGTACTGTACTGGTCTACTCCCCAGGGCTGTACTGGTCTACTCCCCAGGGCTGTACTGGTCTACTCCCCAGGGCTGTACTGGTCTACTCCCCAGGGCTGTACTGGTCTACTCCCCAGGGCTGTACTGTACTGGTCTACTCCCCAGGGCTGTACTGTACTGGTCTACTCCCCAGGGCTGTACTGTACTGGTCTACTCCCCAGGGCTGTACTGTACTGGTCTACTCCCCAGGGCTGTACTGGTCTACTCCCCAGGGCTGTACTGTACTGGTCTACTCCCCAGGTCTGTACTGTACTGGTCTACTCCCCAGGGCTGTACTGGTCTACTCCCCAGGGCTGTACTGTACTGGTCTACTCCCCAGGGCTGTACTGTACTGGTCTACTCCCCAGGGCTGTACTGGTCTACTCCCCAGGGCTGTACTGTACTGGTCTACTCCCCAGGGCTGTACTGTACTGGTCTACTCCCCAGGGCTGTACTGGTCTACTCCCCAGGGCTGTACTGTACTGGTCTACTCCCCAGGGCTGTACTGGTCTACTCCCCAGGGCTGTACTGTACTGGTCTACTCCCCAGGGCTGTACTGTACTGGTCTACTCCCCAGGGCTGTACTGTACTGGTCTACTCCCCAGGGCTGTACTGGTCTACTCCCCAGGGCTGTACTGTACTGGTCTACTCCCCAGTGCTGTACTGTACTGGTCTACTCCCCAGGGCTGTACTGTACTGGTCTACTCCCCAGGGCTGTACTGGTCTACTCCCCAGGGCTGTACTGTACTGGTCTACTCCCCAGGGCTATACTGGTCTACTCCCCAGAGCTGTACTGTACTGGTCTACTCCCCAGGGCTGTACTGTACTGGTCTACTCCCCAGGGCTGTACTGTACTGGTCTACTCCCCAGGGCTGTACTGGTCTACTCCCCAGAGCTGTACTGTACTGGTCTACTCCCCAGGGCTGTACTGTACTGGTCTACTCCCCAGGGCTGTACTGTACTGGTCTACTCCCTAGGGCTGTATTGTACTGGTCTACTCCCCAGGGCTGTACTATACTGGTCTAATCCCAAGGGCTGTACTGGCATCCTAATCCCTATATCAAATGGCACCCTAATCCCTATATCAAATGGCACCCTAATCCCTATATCAAATGGCACGCTAATCCCTATATTAAATGGCACCCTAATCCCTATATTAAATGGCACCCTAATCCCTATATTAAATGGCACCCTATTCCCTATATCAAATGGCACCCTAATCCCTATATCAAATGGCACCCTAATCCCTATATTTACATTTACATTTAAGTCATTTAGCAGACGCTCTTATCCAGAGCGACTTACAAATTGGTGCATTCACCTTATGACATCCAGTGGGACAGTCACTTAACAATAGTGCATCTAAAACTTAGGGGGGGTGGGGTGAGAGGGATTACTTAACCTATCCTAGGTATTCCTTAAAGAGGTGGGGTTTCAGGTGTCTCCGGAAGGTGGTGATTGACTCCGCTGTCCTGGCGTCGTGAGGGAGTTTGTTCCACCATTGGGGGGCCAGGGCAGCGAACAGTTTTGACTGGGCTGAGCGGGAACTGTACTTCCTCAGTGGTAGGGAGGCGAGCAGGCCAGAGGTGGATGAACGCAGTGCCCTTGTTTGGGTGTAGGGCCTGATCAGAGCCTGGAGGTACTGAGGTGCCGTTCCCCTCACAGCTCCGTAGGCAAGCACCATGGTCTTGTAGCGGATGCGAGCTTCAACTGGAAGCCAGTGGAGAGAGCGGAGGAGCGGGGTGATGTGAGAGAACTTGGGAAGGTTGAACACCAGACGGGCTGCGGCGTTCTGGATGAGTTGTAGGGGTTTAATGGCACAGGCAGGGAGCCCAGCCAACAGCGAGTTGCAGTAATCCAGACGGGAGATGACAAGTGCCTGGATTAGGACCTGTGCCGCTTCCTGTGTGAGGCAGGGTCGTACTCTGCGGATGTTGTAGAGCATGAACCTACAGGAACGGGCCACCGCCTTGATGTTAGTTGAGAACGACAGGATCCAGGATCACGCCAAGGTTCTTAGCGCTCTGGGAGGAGGACACAATGGAGTTGTCAACCGTGATGGCAAGATCATGGAACGGGCAGTCCTTCCCCGGGAGGAAGAGCAGCTCCGTCTTGCCGAGGTTCAGCTTGAGGTGGTGATCCGTCATCCACACTGATATGTCTGCCAGACATGCAGAGCTGCAATTCGCCACCTGGTCATCAGAAGGGGGAAAGGAGAAGATTAATTGTGTGTCGTCTGCATAGCAATGATAGGAGAGACCATGTGAGGTTATGACAGAGCCAAGTGACTTGGTGTATAGCGAGAATAGGAGAGGGCCTAGAACAGAGCCCTGGGGGACACCAGTGGTGAGAGCGCGTGGTGAGGAGACAGTTACTCGCCACGCCACCTGGTAGGAGCGACCTGTCAGGTAGGACGCAATCCAAGCGTGGGCCGCGCCGGAGATGCCCAACTCGGAGAGGGTGGAGAGGAGGATCTGATGGTTCACAGTATCGAAGGCAGCCGATAGGTCTAGAAGGATGAGAGCAGAGGAGAGAGAGTTAGCTTTAGCAGTGCGGAGCGCCTCCGTGATACAGAGAAGAGCAGTCTCAGTTGAATGACTAGTCTTGAAACCTGTCTGATTTGGATCAAGAAGGTCATTCTGAGAGAGATAGCGGGAGAGCTGGCCAAGGACGGCACGTTCAAGAGTTTTGGAGAGAAAAGAAAGAAGGGATACTGGTCTGTAGTTGTTGACATCGGAGGGATCGAGTGTAGGTTTTTTCAGAAGGGGTGCAACTCTCGCTCTCTTGAAGACAGAAGGGACGTAGCCAGCGGTCAGGGATGAGTTGATGAGCGAGGTGAGGTAAGGGAGAAGGTCTCCGGAAATGGTCTGGAGAAGAGAGGAGGGGATAAGGTCAAGCGGGCAGGTTGTTGGGCGGCCGGCCGTCACAAGACTCGAGATTTCATCTGGAGAGTGAGGGGAGAAAGAGGTCAGAGCACAGGGTAGGGCAGTGTGAGCAGAACCAGCGGTGTCGTTTGACTTAGCAAACAAGGATCGTTTCAGGGAGGATAAGGTGGCAAAGAGCTTCCTAGGGTTAGAGGCAGATGCTTGGAATTTAGAGTGGTAGAAAGTGGCTTTAGCAGCAGAGACAGAGGAGGAAAATGTAGAGAGGAGTGAGTGAAAGGATGCCAGGTCCGCAGGGAGGTGAGTTTTCCTCCATTTCCGCTCGGCTGCCCGGAGCCCTGTTCTGTGAGCTCGCAATGAGTCGTCGAGCCACGGAGCGGGAGGGGAGGACCGAGCCGGCCTGGAGGATAGGGGACATAGAGAGTCAAAGGATGCAAAAAGGGAGGAGAGGAGGGTTGAGGAGGCAGAATCAGGAGATAGGTTGGAGAAGGTTTGAGCAGAGGGAAGATATGATAGGATGGAAGAGGAGAGAGTAGCGGGGGAGAGAGAGCGAAGGTTGGGACGGCGCGATACCATCCGAGTAGGGGCAGTGTGGGAAGTGTTGGATGAGAGCGAGAGGGAAAAGGATACAAGGTAGTGGTCGGAGACTTGGAGGGGAGTTGCAATGAGGTTAGTGGAAGAACAGCGTCTAGTAAAGATGAGGTCGAGCGTATTGCCTGCCTTGTGAGTAGGGGGGGAAGGTGAGAGGGTGAGGTCAAAAGAGGAGAGGAGTGGAAAGAAGGAGGCAGAGAGGAATGAGTCAAAGGTAGACGTGGGGAGGTTAAAGTCGCCCAGAACTGTGAGAGGTGAGCCGTCCTCAGGAAAGGAGCTTATCAAGGCATCAAGCTCATTGATGAACTCTCCGAGGGAACCTGGAGGGCGATAAATGATAAGGATGTTAAGCTTGAAAGGGCTAGTAACTGTGACAGCATGGAATTCAAAGGAGGCGATAGACAGATGGGTAAGGGGAGAAAGAGAGAATGACCACTTGGGAGAGATGAGGATCCCGGTGCCACCACCCCGCTGACCAGAAGCTCTCGGGGTGTGCGAGAACACGTGGGCAGACGAAGAGAGAGCAGTAGGAGTAGCAGTGTTATCTGTGGTGATCCATGTTTCCGTCAGTGCCAAGAAGTCGGGGGACTGGAGGGAGGCATAGGCTGAGATGAACTCTGCCTTGTTGGCCGCAGATCGGCAGTTCCAGAGGCTACCGGAGACCTGGAACTCCACGTGGGTCGTGCGCGCTGGGACCACCAGATTAGGGTGGCCGCGGCCGCGCGGTGTGGAGCGTTTGTATGGTCTGTGCAGAGAGGAGAGAACAGGGATAGACAGACACATAGTTGACAGGCTACAGAAGAGGCTACGCTAATGCAAAGGAGATTGGAATGACAAGTGGACTACACGTCTCGAATGTTCAGAAAGTTAAGCTTACGTAGCAAGAATCTTATTGACTAAAATGATTAAAATGATACAGTACTACTGAAGTAGGCTAGCTGGCAGTGGCTGCATTGTTGACTCTGTAGGCTAGCTGGCAGTGGCTGCGTTGTTGACACTACACTAATCAAGTCGTTCCGTTGAGTGTAATAGTTTCTACAGTGCTGCTATTCGGGGGCTAGCTGGCTAGCTAGCAGTGTTGATTACGTTACGTTGCGTTAAAAGAACGACAATAGCTGGCTAGCTAACCTAGAAAATCACTCTAGACTACACAATTATCTTTGATACAAAGACGGCTATGTAGCTAGCTATGTAGCTAGCTACGATCAAACAAATCAAACCGTTGTACTGTAATGAAATGAGATGAAAATGTGATACTACCTGTGGAGCGAAGCGGAATGCGACCGGGTTGTTGAGTGCGGAAGTTCTATTCGGTAGACGTTGGCTAGCTGTTGGCTAGCTAGCAGTGTCTCCTACGTTAAGGACGACAAATAGCTGGCTAGCTAACCTCACAAGACATGCCACCAGAGGTGTCTGTTTAAACTACTAACACACAGCTTAGACACCCATCCATACCCCACAAGACATGTCACCAGAGCAGTTCCACCGACATGAACCCAGAACCCTGAGAGCACAGTGATCTGTAGCCTGTCGTCATGGCAGCCATGGAACTAATGAGGAGGATAGGTTAGGTCTTTCCCAGAGGCTGAGGACCTGCTTCCCAAATCGTTCCCTATTCCCTACATTCCACTGATTTTGACCAGATCCCACGTAGTGCACTATATTAAAGCGAATAGGGCTATGGTCAAAAGTAGTGTACTATATAGGGAATAGGGTGCCATTTGGGAATCATGCTCAGTCAGGCTCTAATTTACAGTGATGGCTATGGTCATGGGAGGCACTTGTGACTGAAGAGCCCCCAGTGTGTCGGCCATTGATCCACAGGATGGGGCGTAGGGGAGAGACCTCACGCTTACAGACACCAACTAGTGTGAAACAAAGGAGAAACATATTAGTATGGCAATGGTGTTGTGTGGAACCAAAGGACTAAAGAAAAGTTTACTATGAAACATCAACACAACAGGTCAAAACTTTCACTGAGTAGTCTGTCGCTATGGAGACTGGTCCATCTCACAGTCTGTCGCTATGGAGACTGGTCCATCTCACAGTCTGTCGCTATAGACTGGTCCATCTCACAATCTGTCTCTATGGGGACTGGTCCATCTCACAGTCTGTCGCTATGGAGACTGGTCCATCTCACAGTCTGTCGCTATGGAGACTGGTCCATCTCACAGTCTGTCGCTATGGAGACTGGTCCATCTCACAGTCTGTCGCTATGGAGACTGGTCCATCTCACAGTCTGTTGCTATGGAGACTGGTCCATCTCACAGTCTGTCTCTATGGGGACTGGTCTATCTCACAGTCTGTCTCTATGGAGACTGGTCCATCTCACAGTCTGTCGCTATGGAGACTGGTCCATCTCACAGTCTGTCTCTATGGAGACTGGTCCATCTCACAGTCTGTCTCTATGGGGACTGGTACCTCTCACAGTCTGTCTCTATGGAGACTGGTACATCTCACAGTCTGTCTCTATGGAGACTGGTCCATCTCACAGTCTGTCGCTATGGAAACTGGTACATCTCACAGTCTGTCTCTATGGAGACTGGTCTATCTCACAGTCTGTCTCTATGGGGACTGGTACCTCTCACAGTCTGTCTCTATATAGACTGGTCCATCTCACAGTCTGTCTCTATGGAGACTGGTCCATCTCACAGTCTGTCTCTATGGGGACTGGTACCTCTCACAGTCTGTCTCTATGGAGACTGGTACATCTCACAGTCTGTCTCTATGGAGACTGGTCCATCTCACAGTCTGTCGCTATGGAAACTGGTCCATCTCACAGTCTGTCGCTATGGAGACTGGTCCATCTCACAGTCTGTCTCTATGGAGACTGGTCTATCTCACAGTCTGTCTCTATGGGGACTGGTACCTCTCACAGTCTGTCTCTATGGAGACTGGTCCATCTCACAGTCTGTCGCTATGGAGACTGGTCCATCTCACAGTCTGTCTCTATGGAGACTGGTCTATCTCACAGTCTGTCTCTATGGGGACTGGTACCTCTCACAGTCTGTCTCTATGGAAACTGGTCCATCTCACAGTCTGTTTCTATGGGGACTGGTCTATCTCACAGTCTGTCTCTATGGGGATTGGTCCATCTCACAGTCTGTCTCTATGGGGACTGGTACATCTCACAGTCTGTCTCTATGGGGATTGGTCCATCTCACAGTCTGTCGCTATGGGGACTGGTCTATCTCACAGTCTGTCTCTATGGGGATTGGTCCATCTCACAGTCTGTCTCTATGGGGACTGGTACATCTCACAGTCTGTCTCTATGGGGATTGGTCCATCTCACAGTCTGTCGCTATGGGGACTTGTCCATCTCACAGTCTGTCTCTACGGGGACTGGTACACAGTCTGTCTCTATGGGGACTGGTCCATCTCACACTGTCGCTATGGGGACTGGTCCATCTCACAGTCTGTCTCTATGGGGACTGGTCCATCTCACAGTCTGTCTCTATGGGGACTGGTACCTCTCACAGTCTGTCGCTATGGGGACTGGTCCATCTCACAGTCTGTCTCTATGGGGACTGGTCCATCTCACAGTCTGTCTCTATGGGGACTGGTACCTCTCACAGTCTGTCGCTATGGGGACTGGTCCATCTCACAGTCTGTCTCTATGGGGACTGGTCCATCTCACAGTCTGTCTCTATGGGGACTGGTCCATCTCACAGTCTGTCTCTATGGGGACTGGTCCATCTCACAGTCTGTCTCTATGGGGACTGGTCCATCTCACAGTCTGTCTCTATGGGGACTGGTCTATCTCACAGTCTGTCTCTATGGGGACTGGTCTATCTCACAGTCTGTCTCTATGGGGACTGGTCTATCTCACAGTCTGTCTCTATGGGGACTGGTCTATCTCACAGTCTGTCTCTATGGGGACTGGTCTATCTCACAGTCTGTCTCTATGGGGACTGGTCTATCTCACAGTCTGTCTCTATGGGGACTGGTACATCTCACAGTCTGTCTCTATGGGGACTGGTCTATATCACAGTCTCATTTCTCCCTCAACCATAATGTCAATGAGACTGGATTCAAGTAGCTAAAAAGAACACAAATAAACTGTAAGGTTTTAACTTCAGACTTCTCACCCGACTGTGGCTCATTTGATTTGGCGAAACCAGTCAAGTGTACAGGAGGGAACTGGCACAAAGCATCTGCAGGAGGATATCACAGCAGATCAAAGGGATCCATGCTGAGCCTAATTAACCTGACGGAAAGCTCTGTGTGAGCTGAGGAGACCGCTGCCTAGGAGGCCCCTGGGACAGTGCACGTCTGCCTTGGCGCCTCTTTGCCTCAGTGTGTGCCTCAGCCCCTGGGACAGTGCACGTCTGCCTCAGTTCCCAGACCTGATAGTAACCTAACCTTACCGTACTGCAGCTTAGACGAACTGGATAGGGTGTAACACATTGATATATGGATTACCTTTTGAAACCGCAGTCATGTGCTGATCGCGTAATTTACATTTAGTCATGTCTCTTTTCAGTCTAAACGTTAATGATGAACTGTTTTTGGGGTAGCTGACGTCGTTACGGATCACTACACTTGTCATTCAACCATTTGTCCAGGTTCTTGAAGAGGTGAACTGAGCTCAGCTAGGAAAGCTGTGCCAAAAATCAAAACATTTCTAAAACCACAGGAAATAGTTCCCGAAACTTAAAATAAGCAAAGGAAATGCCAGAGGATGGACACGAGACTTATGGACTGATACAAATCACTGAGATGGAAAAACACCAAGAAACGAGTCTCCTGAAAATGTCAAATGAACACACTAAACTAACATATCACACTAAACTAACATAACCCACTAAACTAACATATCACACTAAACTAACATATCCCACTAAACTAACATATCCCACTAAACTAACATATCCCACTAAACTAACATATCCCACTAAACTAACATATCCCACTAAACTAACATGTCACACTAAACTAACATATCCCACTAAACTAACATATCCCACTAAACTAACATATCCCATTAAACTAACATATCCCACTAAACTAACATAACCCACTAAACTAACATATCACACTAAACTAACATATCACACTAAACTAACATATCACACTAAACTAACATAACCCACTAAACTAACATATCACACTAAACTAACATATCCCACTAAACTAACATATCCCGTCTGGTGTTCAACCTTCCCAAGTTCTCTCACGTCACCCCGCTCCTCCGTTCTCTCCACTGGCTTCCAGTTGAAGCTCGCATCCGCTACAAGACCATGGTGCTTGCCTACGGAGCTGTGAGGGGAACGGCACCTCAGTACCTCCAGGCTCTGATCAGGCCCTACACCCAAACAAGGGCACTGCGTTCATCCACCTCTGGCCTGCTCGCCTCCCTACCACTGAGGAAGTACAGCTCCCGCTCAGCCCAGTCAAAACTGTTCGCTGCCCTGGCCCCCCAATGGTGGAACAAACTCCCTCACGACGCCAGGACAGCGGAGTCAATCACCACCTTCCGGAGACACCTGAAACCCCACCTCTTTAAGGAATACCTAGGATAGGTTAAGTAATCCCTCTCACCCCACCCCCCCTAAGTTTTAGATGCACTATTGTAAGTGACTGTCCCACTGGATGTCATAAGGTGAATGCACCAATTTGTAAGTCGCTCTGGATAAGAGCGTCTGCTAAATGACTTAAATGTAATGTAAATGTAAAATGTAAATGTAAACTAACATGTCACACTAAACTAACATATCACACTAAACTAACATATCCCACTAAACTAACATGTCACACTAAACTAACATATCCCACTAAACTAACATATCCCACTAAACTAACATGTCACACTAAACTAACATGTCACACTAAACTAACATATCCCACTAAACTAACATATCCCACTAAACTAACATGTCACACTAAACTAACATGTCACACTAAACTAACATATCCCACTAAACTAACATATCCCATTAAACTAACATATCCCACTAAACTAACATGTCACACTAAACTAACATATCCCACTAAACTAACATATCCCACTAAACTAACATATCCCACTAAACTAACATATCCCACTAAACTAACATATCACACTAAACTAACATATCACACTAAACTAACATATCACACTAAACTAACATATCACACTAAACTAACATGTCACACTAAACTAACATGTCACACTAAACTAACATATCCCACTAAACTAACATATCACACTAAACTAACATATCCCACTAAATCAAATCAAATCAAATCAAATCAAATTTATTTATATAGCCCTTCGTACATCAGCTGATATCTCAAAGTGCTGTACAGAAACCCAGCCTAAAACCCCAAACAGCAAACAATGCAGGTGTAAAAGCACGGTGGCTAGGAAAAACTCCCTAGAAAGGCCAAAACCTAGGAAGAAACCTAGAGAGGAACCGGGCTATGTGGGGTGGCCAGTCCTCTTCTGGCTGTGCCGGGTAGAGATTATAACAGAACATGACCAAGATGTTCAAATGTTCATAAATGACCAGCATGGTCAAATAACAATAAGGCAGAACAGTTGAAACTGGAGCAGCAGCACAGTCAGGTGGACTGGGGACAGCAAGGAGCCATCATGTCAGGTAGTCCTGGGGCACGGTCCTAGGGCTCAGGTCCTCCGAGAGAGAGAAAGAAAGAGAGAATTAGAGAGAGCATATGTGGGGTGGCCAGTCCTCTTCTGGCTGTGCCGGGTGGAGATTATAACAGAACGTGGCCAAGATGTTCAAATGTTCATAAATGACCAGCATGGTTGAATAATAGCAAACTAACATATCCCACTAAACTAACATGTCACACTAAACTAACATGTCACACTAAACTAACATATCCCACTAAACTAACATATCCCACCAAACTAACATATCCCACTAAACTAACATATCCCACTAAACTAACATGTCACACTAAACTAACATATCCCACCAAACTAACATATCACACTAAACTAACATATCCCACTAAACTAACATATCCCACTAAACTAACATATCACACTAAACTAACATATCACACTAAACTAACATGTCACACTAAACGAACATATCCCATTAAACTAACATATCCCACCAAACTAACATATCACACTAAACTAACATATCCCACTAAACTAACATATCCCACCAAACTAACATATCCCACTAAACTAACATATCCCACTAAACTAACATGTCACACTAAACTAACATATCCCACTAAACTAACATATCCCACTAAACTAACATGTCACACTAAACTAACATATCCCACTAAACTAACATATCACACTAAACTAACATATCCCACTAAACTAACATGTCACACTAAACTAACATATCCCACTAAACTAACATATCCCACCAAACTAACATATCCCACTAAACTAACATATCCCACCAAACTAACATATCCCACTAAACTAACATATCACACTAAACTAACATATCACACTAAAATAACATATCCCACTAAACTAACATATCCCACTAAACTAACATGTCAGTTCAGAGTTTTTGGAGATAAATCCAGCTTTGTGGAGAAAACAGGTTTTCCAACGACCACCGTTATTCACTTGTTTGGTCTGGTTAGTGTTTTGGTCTGGTCTTGGTAATCATATGACATTATTAGTGTTTTGGTCTGGTCTTGGTAATCATATGACATTATTAGTGTTTTGGTCTGGTCTGGTCAGATGACATTATTAGTGTTTTGGTCTTGGTAATCAGAGCAGATGACATTATTAGTGTTTTGGTCTGGTCTGGTCAGATGACATTATTAGTGTTTTGGTCTGGTCTGGTCAGATGACATTATTAGTGTTTTGGTCTGGTCTGGTCAGATTGTCATGTTTTGTCATTTATTATCTTGTCTTGTCCCTGTGCTTCCCATTCTATTCGTTTCCCTCTGCTGGTCTTATTAGGTTCTTTCCCTCTTTCTATCCCTCTCTCTCCCCCTCCCTCTCTCACTCTCTCGCTCTCTCTTCTCTCTATCGTTCCGTTCCTGCTCCCAGCTGTTCCTATTCCCCTAATCAATCATTTAGTCTTCCCACACCTGTTCCCGATCCTTTCCCCTGATTAGAGTCCCTATTTCTTCCTTTGTGTTCCGTTCCTGTCCTGTCGGTTCCTTGTCTAGAATTCACCGTGCTGTGTTTGTGTATCGCCCTGTCGTGTCGTGTTTTCCTCAGATGCTGCGTGGTGAGCAGGTGTCTGAGTCTGTCTGGTTCAAGTGCCTTCCCGAGGCAACCTGCTGTTCACCTGCTGTTCAAGATCGAGTCTCCAGTTTGTCCTCGTCATTTCGAGTGAAAGTTGTGTTTTTTGTTTGTATTTACTTTACTGGATTAAAGACTCTGTTTTCGCCAAGTCGCTTTTGGGTCCTCTTTCACCTGCATGACAGAAGGAACCGACCAAGGAATGGACCCAGCGACTTCAGACGCTCGTTACACTGCCGTCGAGATCCAAGGAGCCATGCTCGGCAGACACGAGCAGGAATTGTCTGCTGCTCGCCATGCCGTGGAGAACCTGGCCGCTCAGGTTTCCGACCTCTCTGGACAGTTCCAGAGTCTACGTCTCGTGCCACCTGTTACTTCCTGGCCTGCCGAGCCTCCAGAACCTAGGGTTAATAACCCACCTTGCTACTCCGGGCAGCCCACTGAGTGCCGCTCCTTTCTCACGCAGTGTGAGATTGTGTTCTCTCTCCAACCCAACACATACTCTAGAGAGAGAGCTCGGGTTGCTTACGTCATTTCACTCCTTACTGGCCGGGCTCGAGAATGGGGCACAGCTATCTGGGAGGCAAGGGCTGATTGCTCTAACAGGTTCCAGAACTTTAAAGAGGAGATGATTCGGGTTTTTGACCGTTCAGTTTTTGGTAGGGAGGCTTCTAGGGCCCTGGCTTCCTTATGCCAAGGTGAACGGTCCATAACGGATTATTCTATTGAGTTTCGCACTCTTGCTGCCTCTAGTGAGTGGAACGAGCCGGCGCTGCTCGCTCGTTTTCTGGAGGGACTCCACGCAGTGGTTAAGGATGAGATTCTCTCCCGGGAGGTTCCTTCAGATGTGGACTCTTTGATTGCTCTCGCCATCCGCATAGAACGACGGGTAGATCTTCGTCACCGGGCTCGTGGAAGAGAGCTCGCATCAACGGTGTTTCCCTGCTCCGCATCGCAACCATCTCCCTCCTCTGGCTCAGAGTCTGAGCCCATGCAGCTGGGAGGGATTCGCATCTCGACTAAGGAGAGGGAACGGAGGATCACCAACCGCCTGTGCCTCTATTGCGGAGTTGCTGGACATTTTGTTAATTCATGTCCAGTAAAAGCCAGAGCTCATCTGTAAGCGGAGGGCTACAGGTGAGCGCAACTACTCAAGTCTCTCCATCAAAATCCTGTACTACTTTGTCGGTCCATCTACGCTGGACCGGTTCGGGTGCTACATGTAGTGCCTTGATAGACTCTGGGGCTGAGGGTTGTTTCATGGACGAAGCATGGGTTCGGAAACATGACATTCCTTTCAGAGAGTTAGAGAAGCCTACGCCCATGTTCGCCTTAGATGGTAGTCATCTTCCCAGTATCAGATTTGAGACACTACCTTTAACCCTCACAGTATCTGGTAACCACAGTGAGACTATTTCTTTTTTGATTTTTCGTTCACCGTTTACACCTGTTGTTTTGGGTCATCCCTGGCTAGTATGTCATAATCCTTCTATTAATTGGTCTAGTAATTCTATCCTATCCTGGAACGTTTCTTGTCATGTGAAGTGTTAAATGTCTGCCATCCCTCCCGTTTCTTCTGTCCCTACTTCTCAGGAGGAACCTGGCGATTTGACAGGAGTGCCGGAGGAATATCATGATCTGCGCACGGTCTTCAGTCGGTCCCGAGCCAACTCCCTTCCTCCTCACCGGTCGTATGATTGTAGTATTGATCTCCTTCCGGGGACCACTCCTCCTCGGGTAGACTATACTCTCTGTCGGCTCCCGAACGTAAGGCTCTCGAGGATTATTTGTCTGTGTCTCTTGACGCCGGTACCATAGTGCCTTCTTCTTCTCCGGCCGGGGCGGGGTTCTTTTTGTTAAGAAGAAGGACGGTACTCTGCGCCCCTGCGTGGATTATCGAGGGCTGAATGACATAACGGTTAAGAATCGTTATCCGCTTCCCCTTATGTCATCAGCCTTCGAGATTCTGCAGGGAGCCAGGTGCTTTACTAAGTTGGACCTTCGTAACGCTTACCATCTCGTGCGCATCAGAGAGGGGGACGAGTGGAAAACGGCGTTTAACACTCCGTTAGGGCATTTTGAGTACCGGGTTCTGCCGTTTGGTCTCGCCAATGCGCCAGCTGTTTTTCAGGCATTAGTTAATGATGTTCTGAGAGACATGCTGAACATTTTGTTTTTGTCTATCTTGACGATATCCTGATTTTTTCTCCGTCACTCGAGATTCATGTTCAGCACGTTCGACGTGTTCTACAGCGCCTTTTAGAGAATTGTCTCTACGTAAAGTCTGAGAAGTGCTCTTTTCATGTCTCCTCCGTTACTTTTCTCGGTTCCGTTATTTCCGCTGAAGGCATTCAGATGGATTCCGCTAAGGTCCAAGCTGTCAGTGATTGGCCCGTTCCAAGGTCACGTGTCGAGTTGCAGCGCTTTTTAGGTTTCGCTAATTTCTATCGGCGTTTCATTCGTAATTTCGGTCAAGTTGCTGCCCCTCTCACAGCTCTTACTTCTGTCAAGACGTGTTTTAAGTGGTCCGGTTCCGCCCAGGGAGCTTTTGATCTTCTAAAAGAACGTTTTACGTCCGCTCCTATCCTCGTTACTCCTGACGTCACTAGACAATTCATTGTCGAGGTTGACGCTTCAGAGGTAGGCGTGGGAGCCATTCTATCCCAGCGCTTCCAGTCTGATGATAAGGTTCATCCTTGCGCTTATTTTTCTCATCGCCTGTCGCCATCTGAGCGCAACTATGATGTGGGTAACCGTGAACTGCTCGCCATCCGCTTAGCCCTAGGCGAATGGCGACAGTGGTTGGAGGGGCGACCGTTCCTTTTGTCGTTTGGACAGACCATAAGAACCTTGAGTACATCCGTTCTGCCAAACGACTTAATGCCCGTCAAGCTCGTTGGGCGTTGTTTTTCGCTCGTTTCGAGTTTGTGATTTCTTACCGTCCGGGTAGCAAGAACACCAAGCCTGATGCCTTATCCCGTCTGTTTAGTTCTTCTGTGGCTTCTACTGATCCCGAGGGGATTCTTCCTTATGGGCGTGTTGTCGGGTTAACAGTCTGGGGAATTGAAAGACAGGTTAAGCAAGCACTCACGCACACTGCGTCGCCGCGCGCTTGTCCTAGTAACCTCCTTTTCGTTCCTGTTTCCACTCGTCTGGCTGTTCTTCAGTGGGCTCACTCTGCCAAGTTAGCTGGTCATCCCGGTGTTCGAGGCACTCTTGCGTCTATTCGCCAGCGCTTTTGGTGGCCGACTCAGGAGCGTGACACGCGCCGTTTCGTGGCTGCTTGTTCGGACTGCGCGCAGACTAAGTCGGGTAACTCTCCTCCTGCCGGTCGTCTCAGACCGCTCCCCATTCCTTCTCGACCATGGTCTCACATCGCCCTAGACTTCATTACCGGTCTGCCTTTGTCTGCGGGGAAGACTGTGATTCTTACGGTTGTCGATAGGTTCTCTAAGGCGGCACATTTCATTCCCCTCGCTAAACTTCCTTCCGCTAAGGAGACGGCACAAATCATTATCGAGAATGTATTCAGAATTCATGGCCTCCCGTTAGACGCCGTTTCAGACAGAGGCCCGCAATTCACGTCACAGTTTTGGAGGGAGTTCTGTCGTTTGATTGGTGCGTCCGTCAGTCTCTCTTCCGGGTTTCATCCCCAGTCTAACGGTCAAGCAGAGAGGGCCAATCAGACGATTGGTCGCATACTACGCAGCCTTTCTTTCAGAAACCCTGCGTCTTGGGCAGAACAGCTCCCCTGGGCAGAATACGCTCACAATTCGCTTCCTTCGTCTGCTACCGGGTTATCTCCGTTTCAGAGTAGTCTGGGTTACCAGCCTCCTCTGTTCTCATCCCAGCTTGCCGAGTCCAGCGTTCCCTCCGCTCAAGCGTTTGTCCAACGTTGTGAGCGCACCTGGAGGAGGGTGAGGTCTGCACTTTGCCGTTACAGGGCACAGACTGTGAGAGCCGCCAATAAACGCAGGATTAAGAGTCCAAGGTATTGTTGCGGCCAGAGAGTGTGGCTTTCCACTCGCAACCTTCCTCTTACGACAGCTTCTCGTAAGTTGACTCCGCGGTTCATTGGTCCGTTCCGTGTCTCCCAGGTCGTCAATCCTGTCGCTGTGCGACTGCTTCTTCCGCGACATCTTCGTCGCGTCCATCCTGTCTTCCATGTCTCCTGTGTCAAGCCCTTTCTTCGCACCCCGTTCGTCTTCCCTCCCCCTCCCGTCCTTGTCGAGAGCGCACCTATTTACAAGGTACATAAGATCATGGACATGCGTTCTCGGGGACGGGGTCACCAATACTTAGTGGATTGGGAGGGTTACGGTCCTGAGGAGAGGAGTTGGGTTCCGTCTCGGGACGTGCTGGACCGTTCACTCATTGATGATTTCCTCCGTTGCCGCCAGGATTCCTCCTCGAGTGCGCCAGGAGGCGCTCGGTGAGTGGGGGGGTACTGTCATGTTTTGTCATTTATTATCTTGTCTTGTCCCTGTGCTCCCCATGCTATTCGTTTCCCTCTGCTGGTCTTGTTTGGTTCTTTCCCTCCTTCTATCCCTCTCTCTCCCCCTCCCTCTCTCACTCTCTCTCTCTCTCTCTCTGTCGTTCCGTTCCTGCTCCCAGCTGTTCCTATTCCCCTAATCATCATTTAGTCTTCCCACACCTGTTCCCGATCCTTTCCCCTGATTAGAGTCCCTATTTATTCCTTTGTGATCCGTTCCTGTCCCGTCGGTTCCTTGTATTGTATTCACCATGCTGTGATTGCGTTTCGCCCTGTCCTGTCGTGTTTTTGCCGTGATTGTGTATCACCCTGTCCTGTCGTGTTTTGTGCCTTCATCAGATGCTGCGTGTGAGCAGGTGTCTCAGTCGACTACGGCCTGCGCCTACCCGGCGACCTGCAGTCTGTGGCCGCTTCTCCAGTTGTTTCCCCTCTACAAGTCTAGAGGATTTCTGTTATTCCGTTTTGGACTTTAATAAACTCTGTTTCTGTTAAGTCGCTTTTGGGTCCTCTTTCACCTGCATGACAGAAGGAACCGACCAAGGAATGGACCCAGCGACTTCAGACGCTCGTTACACTGCCGTCGAGATCCAAGGAGCCATGCTCGGCAGACACGAGCAGGAATTGTCTGCTGCTCGCCATGCCGTGGAAAACCTGGCTGCTCAGGTTTCCGACCTCTCTGGACAGTTCCAGAGTCTACGTCTCGTGCCACCTGTTACTTCCTGGCCTGCCGAGCCTCCAGAACCTAGGGTTAATAACCCACCTTGCTACTCCGGGCAGCCCACTGAGTGCCGCTCCTTTCTCACGCAGTGTGAGATTGTGTTCTCTCTCCAACCCAACACATACTCTAGAGAGAGAGCTCGGGTTGCTTACGTCATTTCACTCCTTACTGGCCGGGCTCGAGAATGGGGCACAGCTATCTGGGAGGCAAGGGCTGATTGCTCTAACGAATTCCAGAACTTTAAAGAGGAGATGATTCGGGTTTTTGACCGTTCAGTTTTTGGTGGGGAGGCTTCTAGGGCCCTGGCTTCCTTATGCCAAGGTGAACGGTCCATAACGGATTATTCCATTGAGTTTCGCACTCTTGCTGCCTCTAGTGAGTGGAACGAGCCGGCGCTGCTCGCTCGTTTTCTGGAGGGACTCCACGCAGTGGTTAAGGATGAGATTCTCTCCCGGGAGGTTCCTTCAGATGTGGACTCTTTGATTGCTCTCGCCATCCGCATAGAACGACGGGTAGATCTTCGTCACCGGGCTCGTGGAAGAGAGCTCGCATCAACGGTGTTTCCCTGCTCCGCATCGCAACCATCTCCCCTCTGGCTTTGAGACTGAGCCCATGCAGCTGGGAGGGATTCGCATCTCGAATAAGGAGAGGGAACGGAGGATCACCAACCGCCTGTGCCTCTATTGCGGAGTTGCTGGACATTTTGTTAATTCATGTCCAGTAAAGCCAGAGCTCATCTGTAAGCGGAGGGCTACAGGTGAGCGCAACTACTCAAGTCTCTCCATCAAAGTCCTGTACTACTTTGTCGGTCCACCTACGCTGGACCGGTTCGGGTGCTACATGTAGTGCCTTGATAGACTCTGGGGCTGAGGGTTGTTTCATGGACGAAGCATGGGTTCGGAAACATGACATTCCTTTCAGAGAGTTAGATAAGCCTACGCCCATGTTCGCCTTAGATGGTAGTCATCTTCCCAGTATCAGATTTGAGACACTACCTTTAACCCTCACAGTATCTGGTAACCACAGTGAGACTATTTCTTTTTTGATTTTCCGTTCACCGTTTACACCTGTTGTTTTGGGTCATCCCTGGCTAGTATGTCATAATCCTTCTATTAATTGGTCTAGTAATTCTATCCTATCCTGGAACGTTTCTTGTCATGTGAAGTGTTTAATGTCTGCCATCCCTCCCGTTTCTTCTGTCCCTACTTCTCAGGAGGAACCTGGCGATTTGACAGGAGTGCCGGAGGAATATCATGATCTGCGCACGGTCTTCAGTCGGTCCCGAGCCAACTCCCTTCCTCCTCACCGGTCGTATGATTGTAGTATTGATCTCCTTCCGGGGACCACTCCTCCTCGAGGTAGACTATACTCTCTGTCGGCTCCCGAACGTAAGGCTCTCGAGGATTATTTGTCTGTGTCTCTTGACGCCGGTACCATAGTGCCTTCTTCCTCTCCGGCCGGGGCGGGGTTCTTTTTGTTAAGAAGAAGGACGGTACTCTGCGCCCCTGCGTGGATTATCGAGGGCTGAATGACATAACGGTTAAGAATCGTTATCCGCTTCCCCTTATGTCATCAGCCTTCGAGATTCTGCAGGGAGCCAGGTGCTTTACTAAGTTGGACCTTCGTAACGCTTACCATCTCGTGCGCATCAGAGGGGGACGAGTGGAAAACGGCGTTTAACACTCCGTTAGGGCATTTTGAGTACCGGGTTCTGCCGTTCGGTCTCGCCAATGCGCCAGCTGTTTTTCAGGCATTAGTTAATGATGTTCTGAGAGACATGCTGAACATTTTTGTTTTTGTCTATCTTGACGATATCCTGATTTTTTTCTCCGTCACTCGAGATTCATGTTCAGCACGTTCGACGTGTTCTACAGCGCCTTTTAGAGAATTGTCTCTACGTAAAGGCTGAGAAGTGCTCTTTTCATGTCTCCTCCGTTACTTTTCTCGGTTCCGTTATTTCCGCTGAAGGCATTCAGATGGATTCCGCTAAGGTCCAAGCTGTCAGTGATTGGCCCGTTCCAAGGTCACGTGTCGAGTTGCAGCGCTTTTTAGGTTTCGCTAATTTCTATCGGCGTTTCATTCGTAATTTCGGTCAAGTTGCTGCCCTCTCACAGCTCTTACTTCTGTCAAGACGTGTTTTAAGTGGTCCGGTTCCGCCCAGGGAGCTTTTGATCTTCTAAAAGAACGTTTTACGTCCGCTCCTATCCTCGTTACTCCTGACGTCACTAGACAATTCATTGTCGAGGTTGACGCTTCAGAGGTAGGCGTGGGAGCCATTCTATCCCAGCGCTTCCAGTCTGACGATAAGGTTCATCCTTGCGCTTATTTTTCTCATCGCCTGTCGCCATCTGAGCGCAACTATGATGTGGGTAACCGTGAACTGCTCGCCATCCGCTTAGCCCTAGGCGAATGGCGACAGTGGTTGGAGGGGGCGACCGTTCCTTTTGTCGTTTGGACAGACCATAAGAACCTTGAGTACATCCGTTCTGCCAAACGACTTAATGCCCGTCAAGCTCGTTGGGCGTTGTTTTTCGCTCGTTTCGAGTTTGTGATTTCTTACCGTCCGGGTAGCAAGAACACCAAGCCTGATGCCTTATCCCGTCTGTTTAGTTCTTCTGTGGCTTCTACTGATCCCGAGGGGATTCTTCCTTATGGGCGTGTTGTCGGGTTAACAGTCTGGGGAATTGAAAGACAGGTTAAGCAAGCACTCACGCACACTGCGTCGCCGCGCGCTTGTCCTAGTAACCTCCTTTTCGTTCCTGTTTCCACTCGTCTGGCTGTTCTTCAGTGGGCTCACTCTGCCAAGTTAGCGGGTCATCCCGGTGTTCGAGGCACTCTTGCGTCTATTCGCCAGCGCTTTTGGTGGCCGACTCAGGAGCGTGACACGTGCCGTTTCGTGGCTGCTTGTTCGGACTGCGCGCAGACTAAGTCGGGTAACTCTCCTCCTGCCGGTCGTCTCAGACCGCTCCCCATTCCTTCTCGACCATGGTCTCACATTGCCTTAGACTTCATTACCGGTCTGCCTTTGTCTGCGGGGAAGACTGTGATTCTGACGGTTGTCGATAGGTTCTCTAAGGCGGCACATTTCATTCCCTCGCTAAACTTCCTTCCGCTAAGGAGACGGCACAAATCATTATTGAGAATGTATTCAGAATTCATGGCCTCCCGTTAGACGCCGTTTCAGACAGAGGCCCGCAATTCACGTCACAGTTTTGAAGGGAGTTCTGTCGTTTGATTGGTGCGTCCGTCAGTCTCTCTTCCGGGTTTCATCCCCAGTCTAACGGTCAAGCAGAGAGGGCCAATCAGACGATTGGTCGCATACTACGCAGCCTTTCTTTCAGAAACCCTGCGTCTTGGGCAGAACAGCTCCCCTGGGCAGAATACGCTCACAATCGCTTCCTTCATCTGCTACCGGGTTATCTCCGTTTCAGAGTAGTCTGGGTTACCAGCCTCCTCTGTTCTCATCCCAGCTTGCCGAGTCCAGCGTTCCCTCCGAGCGTTTGTCCAACGTTGTGAGCGCACCTGGAGGAGGGTGAGGTCTGCACTTTGCCGTTACAGGGCACAGACGGTGAGAGCCGCCAATAAACGCAGGATTAAGAGTCCAAGGTATTGTTGCGGCCAGAGAGTGTGGCTTTCCACTCGCAACCTTCCTCTTACGACAGCTTCTAGTAAGTTGACTCCGCGGTTCATTGGTCCGTTCCGTGTCTCCCAGGTCGTCAATCCTGTCGCTGTGCGACTGCTTCTTCCGCGACATCTTCGTCGCGTCCATCCTGTCTTCCATGTCTCCTGTGTTAAGCCCTTTCTTCGCACCCCCGTTCGTCTTCCCTCCCCCCTCCCGTCCTTGTCGAGAGCGCACCTATTTACAAGGTACATAAGATTATGGACATGCGTTCTCGGGGACGGGGTCACCAATACCTAGTGGATTGGGAGGGTTACGGTCCTGAGGAGAGGAGTTGGGTTCCGTCTCGGGACGTGCTGGACCGTTCGCTCATCGATGATTTCCTCCGTTGCCGCCAGGATTCCTCCTCGAGTGCGCCAGGAGGCGCTCGGTGAGTGGGGGGGTACTGTCATGTTTGTCATTTATTGTCATGTCTTGTCCCTGTGCTCCCCATGCTATTCGTTTCCCTCTGCTGGTCTTGTTTGGTTCTTTCCCTCCTTCTATCCCTCTCTCTCCCCCTCCCTCTCTCACTCTCTCGCTCTCTCTGTCGTTCCGTTCCTGCTCCCAGCTGTTCCTATTCCCCTAATCATCATTTAGTCTTCCCACACCTGTTCCCGATCCTTTCCCCTGATTAGAGTCCCTATTTATTCCTTTGTGATCCGTTCCTGTCCCGTCGGTTCCTTGTATTGTATTCACCATGCTGTGATTGCGTTTCGCCCTGTCCTGTCGTGTTTTTGCCGTGATTGTGTATCACCCTGTCCTGTCGTGTTTTGTGCCTTCATCAGATGCTGCGTGTGAGCAGGTGTCTCAGTCGACTACGGCCTGCGCCTACCCGAAGCGACCTGCAGTCTGTGGCCGCTTCTCCAGTTGTTTCCCCTCTACAAGTCTAGAGGATTTCTGTTATTCCGTTTTGGACTTTAATAAACTCTGTTTCTGTTAAGTCGCTTTTGGGTCCTCTTTCACCTGCATGACACTTTCCCTCTTTCTATCCCTCTCTCTCCCCCTCCCTCTCTCACTCTCTCGCTCTCTCTTCTCTCTATCGTTCCGTTCCTGCTCCCAGCTGTTCCTATTCCCCTAATCAATCATTTAGTCTTCCCACACCTGTTCCCGATCCTTTCCCCTGATTAGAGTCCCTATTTCTTCCTTTGTGTTCCGTTCCTGTCCTGTCGGTTCCTTGTCTAGAATTCACCGTGCTGTGTTTGTGTATCGCCCTGTCGTGTCGTGTTTTCCTCAGATGCTGCGTGGTGAGCAGGTGTCTGAGTCTGTCTGGTTCAAGTGCCTTCCCGAGGCAACCTGCTGTTCACCTGCTGTTCAAGATCGAGTCTCCAGTTTGTCCTCGTCATTTCGAGTGAAAGTTGTGTTTTTTGTTTGTATTTACTTTACTGGATTAAAGACTCTGTTTTCGCCAAGTCGCTTTTGGGTCCTCTTTCACCTGCATGACACAGATGACATTATTAGTGTTTTGGTCTTGGTAATCAGAGCAGATGACATTATTAGTGTTTTGGTCTGGTCTGGTCAGATGACATTATTAGTGTTTTGGTCTGGTCTGGTCAGATGACATTATTAGTGTTTTGGTCTGGTCTGGTCAGATGACATTATTAGTGTTTTGGTCTTGGTAATCAGAGCAGATGACATTATTAGTGTTTTGGTCTGGTCTGGTCAGATGACATTATTAGTGATTTGGTCTAGTCTGGTCAGATGACATTATTAGTGTTTTGGTCTGGTCTGGTCAGATGACATTATTAGTGTTTTGGTCTGGTCTTTGTAATCAGATGACATTATTAGTGTTTTGGTCTGGTCTTTGTAATCAGATGACATTATTAGTGTTTTGGTCTGGTCTTTGTAATCAGATGACATTATTAGTGTTTTGGTCTGGTCACATGACGTTGATGTTGTAGAGAATACTGTGCATCTTTTAGATCATTTCAAATTAAGAGTACACTAGTACACTATAAAGCCCTATATAGTACACTATAAAGCCCTATATAGTACACTATAAAGCCCTACATAGTACATTATAAAGCCCTATATAGTACATTATAAAGCCCTATATAGTACACTATAAAGCCCTATATAGTACACTATAAAGCCCTATATAGTACACTATAAAGCCCTATATAGTACATTATAAAGCCCTATATAGTACATTATAAAGCCCTATATAGTACATTATAAAGCCCTATATATAAAGCCCTATATAGTACATTATAAAGCCCTATATAGTACACTATAAAGCCCTATATAGTACATTATAAAGCCCTATATAGTACACTATAAAGCCCTATATAGTACACTATAAAGCCCTATATAGTACATTATAAAGCCCTATATAGTACACTATAAAGCCCTATATAGTACATTATAAAGCCCTATATAGTACACTATAAAGCCCTATATAGTACATTATAAAGCCCTATATAGTACATTATAAAGCCCTATATAGTACATTATAAAGCCCTATATAGTACACTATAAAGCCCTATATAGTACACTATAAAGCCCTATATAGTACATTATAAAGCCCTATATAGTACATTATAAAGCCCTATATAGTACATTATAAAGCCCTATATAATACACTATAAAGCCCTATATAGTACACTATAAAGCCCTATATAGTGCACTAAATAGGAAGCAGGGTACCATTTGCGACACCTCCAGATTTTGAAAAAGACACCCCATTGTTTATGAGCATACAACAAGCCCATAACATTGGCTGCTAGAGAATGAAACAAGGCATTTTCTGTGAAATAATAACAGTTATTCTTTTTCAATGATGGTGATACTTGTTGAGAGCCAATCAGGATGCACGTACTCCACTCCCCCCTCAGAATGACTAGGGACTACACATCCCACCTGTTACTAGTGGTCTCTGAATAAACAATGTCCGTATCTGTCAAATCTTAAGATTTTCTATAAATAAACCCATATTCACAACACATTTCCTTTGAATAACCGAGATTCGAGATCAGCTTTCACTTTAAAAAAAAGGGCTGATATGAAAGTGGTACAGTCCGATAATAAATAGCGAGGGGGGGGGGTTACGCCATACTGGTAAAACGGGGGTCTATGACAATAATGAAAACAAAATGTCCAGAAAACTGTAGGCAATGGCACCATTATTAGTCATTACCACATGTCAGAGGGAAACATTAGCGAAGGGACTTGAAAACGGGTGGCCGGACAACTTTCTCACGGTTTCTGGAAGGAAACGCTGTAGGAAAGCTCAACCGGTGTCGCTCATTCAGCCGACAGAAACTTTCAACCGGTTTTCCCCATTAAGCAGCGGGTCGGAGTCAGAGGCCGAGTCTTCTCTGGCCTCTACTCCTCCCGTTACGGGGTCTGAGACGCCGAAGCTTCCCACCATTAGCTCTGACAAATTGAAAACTCTAGTCATTGGCGACTCCATTACCCGCAGTATTAGACTTAAAACGAATCATCCAGCGATCATACACTGTTTACCAGGGGGCAGGGCTACCGACGTTAAGGCTAATCTGAAGATGGTGCTGGCTAAAGTTAAAAATGGCGAGTGTAGAGAGTATAGAGATATTGTTATCCACGTCGGCACCAACAATGTTAGGATGAAACAGTCAGAGATCACCAAGCGCAACATAGCTTCTGCGTGCATATCAGCTAGAAAGATGTCAGCATCGAGTAATTGTCTCTGGCCCCCTCCCAGTTAGGGGGAGTGATGAGCTCTACAGCAGAGTCTCACAACTCAATCGCTGGTTGAAAACTGTTTTCTGCCCCTCCCAAAAGATAGAATTTGTAGATAACTGGCCCTCTTTCTGGGACTCGCCCACAAACAGGACCAAGCCTGACCTGCTGAGGAGTGACGGACTCCATCCTAGCTGGAGGGGCGCTCTCATCTTATCTACCAACATAGACAGGGCTCTAACTCCTCTAGCTCCACAATGAAATAGGGTGCAGGCCAGGCAGCAGGCTGTTAGCCAGCCTGCCAGCTTAGTGGAGTCTGCCACTAGCATAGTTAGTGTAGTCAGCTCAGCTATCACCATTGAGACCCTGTCTGTGTCTCGACCTAGGTTGGGCAAAACTAAACATGGCGGTGTTCGCCTTAGCAATCTCACTAGGATAAAGACCACCTCCATTCCTGTCATTACTGAAAGAGATCATGATAACTCACATCTCAAAATAGGGCTACTTAATGTTAGATCCCTTACTTCAAAGGCAATTATAGTCAATGAACTAATCACTGATCATAATCTTGATGTGATTGGCCTGACTGAAACATGGCTTAAGCCTGATGAATTTACTGTTTTAAATGAGGCCTCACCTCCTGGCTGAACTAGTGACCATATCCCCCGTGCATCCCGCAAAGGTGGAGGTGTTGCTAACATTTACGATAGCAAATTTCAATTTACAAAGAAAAATTACGTTTTCGTCTTTTGAGCTTCTAGTCATGAAATCTATGCAAACTACTCAATCACTTTTTATAGCTACTGTTTACAGGCCTCCTGGGCCATATACAGCGTTCCTCATTGAGTTCCCTGAATTCCTATCGGACTTTGTAGTCATAGCAGATAGTATTCTAATTTTTGGTGACTTTAATATTCACATGGAAAAGTCCACAGACCCACTCCAAAAGGCTTTCGGAGCCATCATCGACTCAGTGGGTTTTGCCCAACATGTCTCTGGACCCACTCACTGTCACAGTCATACGCTGGACCTAGTTTTGTCCCATGGAATAAATGTTGTCAATCTTAATGTTTTTCCTCATAATCCTGGACTATCGGACCACCATTTTATTACGTTTGCAATTGCAACAAATAATCTGCTCAGACCCCAACCAAGGACCATCAAAAGTCGTGCTATAAATTCACAGACAACACAAAGATTCCTTGATGCCCTTCCAGACTCCCTCTGCCTACCCAAGGACGCCAGAGGACAAAAATCAGTTAACCACCTAACTGAGGATCTCGATTTAACCTTGCGCAATACCCTAGATGCAGTTGCACCCCTAAAAACTAAAAACATTTCTCATAAGAAACTAGCTCCCTGGTACACAGAAAATACCCGAGCTCTGAAGCAGGCTTCCAGAAAATTGGAACGGAAATGGCGCCACACCAAACTGGAAGTCTTCCGACTAGCTTGGAAAGACGTACCATGCAGTACCGAAGAGCCCTTACTGCTGCTCGATCATCCTATTTTTCGAACTTAATTGAGGAAAATAAGAACAATCCGAAATTCCTATTTGATACTGTCGCAAAGCTAACTAAAAAGCAGCATTCCCCAAGAGAGGATGACTTTCACTTTAGCAGTGATAAATTCATGAACTTCTTTGAGGAAAAGATTATGATTATTAGAAAGCAAATTACGGACTCCTCTTTAAACCTGCGTATTCCTCCAAACCTCAGTTGTCCTGAGTCTGCACAACTCTGCCAGGACCTAGGATCAAGAGAGACGCTCAAGTGTTTTAGTACTATATCTCTTGACACAATGATGAAAATAATCATGGCTTCTAAACCTTCAAGCTGCATACTGGACCCTATTCCAACTAAACTACTGAAAGAGCTGCTTCCTGTGCTTGGCCCTCCTATGTTGAACATAATAAACGGCTCTCTATCCACTGGATGTGTACCAAACTCACTAAAAGTGGCAGTAATAAAGACTCTCTTGAAAAAGCCAAACCTTGACCCAGAAAATATAAAAAACTATCGGCCTATATCGAATCTTCCATTCCTCTCAAACATTTTAGAAAAGGCTGTTGCGCAGCAACTCACTGCCTTCCTGAAGACAAACAATGTATACGAAATGCTTCAGTCTGGTTTTAGACCCCATCATAGCACTGAGACGGCACTTGTGAAGGTGGTAAATGACATTTTAATGGCATCGGACCGAGGCTCTGCATCTGTCCTCGTGCTCCTAGACCTTAGTGCGGCTTTTGATACCATCGATCACCACATTCTTTTGGAGGGATTGGAAACCCGAATTGGTCTACACGGACATGTTCTGGCCTGGTTTAGATCTTATCTGTCGGAAAGATATCAGTTTGTCTCTGTGAATGGTTTGTCCTCTGACAAATCAACTGTAAATTTCGGTGTTCCTCAAGGTTCTGTTTTAGGACCACTATTGTCTTCACTATACATTTTACCTCTTGGGGATGTTATTCGAAAACATAATGTTAACTTTCACTGCTATGCGGATGACACACAGCTGTACATTTCAATGAAACATGGTGAAGCCCCAAAATTGCCCTCGCTAGAAGCATGTGTTTCAGACATAAGGAAGTGGATGGCTGCAAACTTTCTACTATTAAACTCGGACAAAACAGAGATGCTTGTTCTAGGTCCCAAGAAACAAAGAGATCTTCTGTTGAATCTGACAATTAATCTTAATGGTTGTACAGTCGTCTCAAATAAAACTGTGAAGGACCTCGGCGTTACTCTGGACCCTGATCTCTCTTTTGAAGAACATATCAAGACCATTTCGAGGACAGCTTTTTTCCATCTACGTAATATTGCAAAAATCAGAAACTTTCTGTCCAAAAATGATGCAGAAAAATTAATCCATGCTTTTGTGACAGGAGCTGAGTCACTGGCTTACTGGGGCTCTCTCATACCGTCCCTGCAGAGGGTGCGTCACCTGAGTGGGTTGATTCACTGTTGTGGTCGTCCTGTCTGGGTTGGCGCCCCCCCGTTGGGTTGTGCCGTGGCAGAGATCTTTGCGGGCTATACTCAGCCTTGTCTCAGGATGGTAAGTTGGTGGTTGAAGATTTCCCTCTAGTGGTGTGCAGGCTGTGCTTTGGCAAAGTGGGTGGGGTTATATCCTTCCTGTTTGGCCCTGTCCGGGGGTGTCCTCGAATGGGGCCACAGTGTCTCCTGAACCCTCCTGTCTCAGCCTCCAGTATTTATGCTGCAGTAGTTTGTGTCGGGGGGCTAGGGTCAGGTTGTTATATCTGGAGTACTTCTCCTGTCCTATTCGGTGTCCTGTGTGAATCTAAGTGTGTGTTCTCTAATTCTCTCCTTCTTTCTTTCTCTCTCTCGGAGGACCTGAGCCCTAGGACCATGCCCCAGGACTACCTGACATGATGGCTCCTCGCTGTCCCCAGTCCACCTGGCCATGCTGCTGCTCCAGTTTCAACTGACCTGAGCCCTAAGACCATGCCCCAGGACGACCTGACATGATGACTCCTTGCTGTCCCCAGTCCACCTGACTGTGCTGCTGCTCCAGTTTAAACTGTTCTGCCTTGTTATTATTCGACCATGCTGGTCATTTATGAACATTTGAACATCTTGGCCATGTTCTGTTATAATCTCCACCCGGCACAGCCAGAAGAGGACTGGCCACCCCACATAGCCTGGTTCCTCTCTAGGTTTCTTCCTAGGTTTTGGCCTTTCTAGGGAGTTTTTCCTAGCCACCGTGCTTCTACACCTGCATTGCTTGCTGTTTGGGGTTTTAGGCTGGGTTTCTGTACAGCACTTTGAGATATCAGCTGATGTACGAAGGGCTATATAAATAAAATTTGATTGATTGATTGACCAGCAGTAGAGACAGTAGAGTCACCAGCAGTAGAGACAGTAGAGACACCAGCAGTAGAGACAGTAGAGTCACCAGCAGTAGAGACAGTAGAGACACCAGCAGTAGAGACAGTAGAGACACCAGCAGTAGAGACAGTAGAGTCACCAGCAGTAGAGACAGTAGAGGTCACCAGCAGTAGAGACAGTAGAGGTCACCAGCAGTAGAGACAGTAGAGGTCACCAGCAGTAGATACAGTAGAGTCACCAGCAGTAGAGACAGTAGAGGTCACCAGCAGTAGAGACAGTAGAGGTCACCAGCAGTAGAGACAGTAGAGTCACCAGCAGTAGAGACAGTAGAGTCACCAGCAGTAGAGACAGTAGAGGTCACCAGCAGTAGAGACAGTAGAGTCACCAGCAGTAGAGACAGTAGAGGTCACCAGCAGTAGAGACAGTAGAGTCACCAGCAGTGGCGACAGTAGAGGTCACCATCAGTAGAGACAGTAGAGACAGTAGAGTCACCAGCAGTAGAGACAGTAGAGTCACCAGCAGTAGAGACAGTAGAGGTCACCAGCAGTAGAGACAGTAGAGTCACCAGCAGTAGAGACAGTAGAGTTACCAGCAGTAGAGACAGTAGAGTCACCAGCAGTAGAGACAGTAGAGTCACCAGCAGTAGAGACAGTAGAGGTCACCAGCAGTAGAGACAGTAGAGTCACCAGCAGTAGAGACAGTAGAGTCACCAGCAGTAGAGACAGTAGAGGTCACCAGCAGTAGAGACAGTAGAGTCACCAGCAGTAGAGACAGTAGAGGTCACCAGCAGTAGAGACAGTAGAGGTCACTAGCAGTAGAGACAGTAGAGTCACCAGCAGTAGAGACAGTAGAGTCACCAGCAGTAGAGACAGTAGAGGTCACCAGCAGTAGAGACAGTAGAGTCACCAGCAGTAGAGACAGTAGAGGTCACCAGCAGTAGAGACAGTAGAGTCACCAGCAGTAGAGACAGTAGAGGTCACCAGCAGTAGAGACAGTAGAGTCACCAGCAGTAGAGACAGTAGAGGTCACCAGCAGTAGAGACAGTAGAGTCACCATCAGTAGAGACAGTAGAGTCACCAGCAGTAGAGACAGTAGAGACACCAGCAGTAGAGACAGTAGAGTCACCAGCAGTAGAGACAGTAGAGTCACCAGCAGTAGAGACAGTAGAGGTCACCAGCAGTAGAGACAGTAGAGGTCACCAGCAGTAGAGACAGTAGAGGTCACCAGCAGTAGATACAGTAGAGTCACCAGCAGTAGAGACAGTAGAGGTCACCAGCAGTAGAGACAGTAGAGGTCACCAGCAGTAGAGACAGTAGAGTCACCAGCAGTAGAGACAGTAGAGTCACCAGCAGTAGAGACAGTAGAGGTCACCAGCAGTAGAGACAGTAGAGTCACCAGCAGTAGAGACAGTAGAGGTCACCAGCAGTAGAGACAGTAGAGTCACCAGCAGTGGCGACAGTAGAGGTCACCATCAGTAGAGACAGTAGAGACAGTAGAGTCACCAGCAGTAGAGACAGTAGAGTCACCAGCAGTAGAGACAGTAGAGGTCACCAGCAGTAGAGACAGTAGAGTCACCAGCAGTAGAGACAGTAGAGTTACCAGCAGTAGAGACAGTAGAGTCACCAGCAGTAGAGACAGTAGAGTCACCAGCAGTAGAGACAGTAGAGTCACCAGCAGTAGAGACAGTAGAGTCACCAGCAGTAGAGACAGTAGAGATCACCAGCAGTAGAGACAGTAGAGTCACCAGCAGTAGAGACAGTAGAGTCACCAGCAGTAGAGACAGTAGAGGTCACCAGCAGTAGAGACAGTAGAGTCACCAGCAGTAGAGACAGTAGAGGTCACCAGCAGTAGAGACAGTAGAGGTCACTAGCAGTAGAGACAGTAGAGTCACCAGCAGTAGAGACAGTAGAGTCACCAGCAGTAGAGACAGTAGAGGTCACCAGCAGTAGAGACAGTAGAGTCACCAGCAGTAGAGACAGTAGAGGTCACCAGCAGTAGAGACAGTAGAGGTCACCAGCAGTAGAGACAGTAGAGGTCACCAGCAGTAGAGACAGTAGAGTCACCAGCAGTAGAGACAGTAGAGGTCACCAGCAGTAGAGACAGTAGAGTCACCATCAGTAGAGACAGTAGAGTCACCAGCAGTAGAGACAGTAGAGGTCACCAGCAGTAGAGACAGTAGAGTCACCAGCAGTAGAGACAGTAGAGTCACCAGCAGTAGAGACAGTAGAGTCACCAGCAGTAGAGACAGTAGAGGTCACCAGCAGTAGATACAGTAGAGTCACCAGCAGTAGAGACAGTAGAGTCACCAGCAGTAGAGACAGTAGAGGTCACCAGCAGTAGAGACAGTAGAGTCACCAGCAGTAGAGACAGTAGAGGTCACCAGCAGTAGAGACAGTAGAGGTCACCAGCAGTAGATACAGTAGAGTCACCAGCAGTAGAGACAGTAGAGTCACCAGCAGTAGAGACAGTAGAGTCACCAGCAGTAGAGACAGTAGAGGTCACCAGCAGTAGAGACAGTAGAGTCACCAGCAGTAGAGACAGTAGAGGTCACCAGCAGTAGAGACAGTAGAGTCACCAGCAGTAGAGACAGTAGAGGTCACCAGCAGTAGAGACAGTAGAGTCACCAGCAGTAGAGACAGTAGAGGTCACCAGCAGTAGAGACAGTAGAGTCACCAGCAGTAGAGACAGTAGAGGTCACCAGCAGTAGAGACAGTAGAGGTCACCAGCAGTAGATACAGTAGAGTCACCAGCAGTAGAGACAGTAGAGTCACCAGCAGTAGAGACAGTAGAGTCACCAGCAGTAGAGACAGTAGAGTCACCAGCAGTGGCGACAGTAGAGGTCACCATCAGTAGAGACAGTAGAGACAGTAGAGTCACCAGCAGTAGAGACAGTAGAGTCACCAGCAGTAGAGACAGTAGAGGTCACCAGCAGTAGAGACAGTAGAGTCACCAGCAGTAGAGACAGTAGAGTCACCAGCAGTAGAGACAGTAGAGTTACCAGCAGTAGAGACAGTAGAGACACCAGCAGTAGAGACAGTAGAGTCACCAGCAGTAGAGACAGTAGAGATCACCAGCAGTAGAGACAGTAGAGGTCACCAGCAGTAGAGACAGTAGAGTCACCAGCAGTAGAGACAGTAGAGTCACCAGCAGTAGATACAGTAGAGGTCACCAGCAGGAGAGACAGTAGAGTCACCAGCAGTAGAGACAGTAGAGGTCACCAGCAGTAGAGACAGTAGAGACACCAGCAGTAGAGACAGTAGAGGTCACCAGCAGTAGAGACAGTAGAGGTCACCAGCAGTAGAGACAGTAGAGTCTACTGTCCCTAACTGCTATGGATCTGATACCCTGGTAATAAAGGATTACTGCAAAACAAACACATTTCATCAGCCGTCCTCTCTCTGTGAAATCAGAATGATCTCGTAAAAGAGGTGAGAAAAGAGAGAGAAGGAGAGAGAGAGAGAGAGAGAGAGGGAAGGAGAGAGAGAGAGAGAGAGAGAGAGAGAGAGAGAGAGAGAGAGAGAGAGAGAGAGAGAGAAGAGAGAGAGAGAGAGAGAAGGAGAGAGAGAGAGAGGGAAGGAGAGAGAGAGAAGGAGAGAGAGAGAGAGAAGAAGAGAGAGAGAGAAGAGAGAGAGAGAGAGAGAGTAGAAAGAGAGAGAGAGAGAGAGAAGAGAGAGAGAGAGAAGAAAGAGAGAGAGAGAAATTATCAAATATACAGACAACAAATTCCAATTGGCTATACTAAAACTCAACATCATCCTTAGCTCTGGCATCTTCCCCAATATTTGGAACCAAGGACTGATCACCCCAATCCACAAAAGTGGAGACAAATTTGACCCCAATAACTATCATGGGATATGCGTCAACAGTAACCTTGGGAAAATCCTCTGCATTATCATTAACAGCAGACTCGTACATTTCCTCAGTGAAAACAATGTACTGAGCAAATGTCAAATTGGCTTTTTACCAAATTACCGTACAACAGACCATGTATTCACCCTGCACACCCTAATTGACAACCAAACAAACCAAAACAAAGGCAAAGTCTTCTCATGCTTTGTTGATTTCAAAAAAGCCTTCGACTCAATTTGACATGAGGGTCTGCTATACAAACGGATGGAAAGTGGTGTTGGGGGTAAAACATATGACATTATAAAACCCATGTACACAAACAACAAGTGTGCGGGTAAAATTGGCAAAGAACACACACATTTCTTCACACATGGTCGTGGGGTGAGACAGGGATGCAGCTTAAGCCCCACCCTCTTCAACATATATATATATATATATATATATATA
The DNA here is from genome assembly GCF_021184085.1 of Oncorhynchus gorbuscha. Taxonomy (NCBI): domain Eukaryota; kingdom Metazoa; phylum Chordata; class Actinopteri; order Salmoniformes; family Salmonidae; genus Oncorhynchus; species Oncorhynchus gorbuscha. The sequence continues at coordinate 2,571,559 of NC_060187.1, read as the reverse complement.
TATATATATATCAACGAATTGGCACGGGCACTAGAAAAGTCTGCAGCACCCGGCCTCACCCTACTAGAATCCGAAGTCAAATGTCTACTGTTTGCTGATGATCAGGTGCTTCTGTCAACAACCAAGGAGGGCCAACAGCAGCACCTAGATCTTCTGCACAGATTCTGTCAGACCTGGGCCCTGACAGTAAATCTCAGTAAGACCAAAATAATGGTGTTCTGAAAAAGGTCCAGTCAACAGAACCACAAATACAAATTTCATCTAGACACTGTTGCCCTAGAGCACACAAAAAAACTATACATACCTTGGCCTAAACATCAGCGCCACAGGTAACTTCCACAAAGCTGTGAACGATCTGAGAGACAAGGCAAGAAGGGCATTCTATGCCATCAAAAGGAACATAAATTTCAACATACCAATTAGCATCTGGCTAAAAATACTTGAATCAGTCATAGAGCCCATTTCCCTTTATGGTTGTGAGGTCTGGGGTCCGCTCACCAACCAAGACTTCACAAAATGGGACAAACACCAAATTGAGACTGCATGCAGAATTCTGCAAAAATATCCTCGGTGTACAACGTAGAACACCAAATAATGCATGCAGAGCAGAATTAGGCCGATACCCTCTAATTATCAAAATCCAGAAAAGAGCCGTTAAATTCTATAACCACCTAAAAGGAAGCGATTCCCAAACCTTCCATAACAAAGCCATCACCTACAGAGAGATGAACCTGGAGAAGAGTCCCTTAAGCAAGCTGGTCCTGGGGCTCTGTTCACAAACACAAACACACCCCACAGAGTCCCAGGACAGCAGCACAATTAGACCCAAGCAAATCATGAGAAAACAAAAAGATAATTACTTGAGACATTGGAAAGAATTAACAAAAGAACAGAGCAAACTAGAATGCTATTTGGCCCTAAACAGAGAGTACACAGCAGCAGAATACCTGACCACTGTGACTGACCCAAACTTAAGGAAAGCTTTGACTATGTACAGACTCAGTGAGCATAGCCTTGCTATTGAGAAAGGCCACCATAGGCAGACATGGCTCTCAAGAGAAGACAGGCTATGTGCTCACTGCCCACAAAATGAGGTGGAAACTGAGCTGCACTTCCTAACCTCCTGCCCAATGTATGACCATATTAGAGAGACATATTTCCCACATAATGAGGTGGAATTTGCTATTGAGAAATTATTCCTGTGTAATATGTAATGTCTACTGTTCATTGTAATGTCTACTGTTCATTGTAATGTCTACTGTTCATTGTCATGTCTACTGTTCATTGTCATGTCTACTGTTCATTGTCATGTCTACTGTTCATTGTCATGTCTACTGTTCATTGTAATGTCTACTGTTCATTGTAATGTCTACTGTTCATTGTAATGTCTACTGTTCATTGTAATGTCTACTGTTCATTGTAATGTCTACTGTTCATTGTAATGTCTACTGTTCATTGTAATGTCTACTGTTCATTGTAATGTCTACTGTTCATTGTAATGTCTACTGTTCATTGTCATGTCTACTGTTCATTGTCATGTCTACTGTTCATTGTAATGTCTACTGTTCATTTTCTTTATCTAGTTCACTTGCTTTGGAAAACATTTGTTTCCCATGCCAATAAATCAATTTAAATTGAGAGCAAGAGAGAGTTACAGAGACAGAGAGAGATAGAGAGGGAGAGAGTTACAGAGACAGAGAGAGATAGAGAGGGAGAGAGTTACAGAGACAGAGAGAGATAGAGAGGGAGAGAGTTACAGAGACAGAGAGAGATAGAGAGGGAGAGAGTTACAGAGACAGAGAGAGATAGAGAGGGAGAGAGTTACAGAGACAGAGAGAGAGAGGGGGGGGGGGGAGTGACTGCAGGGCCCATGTCTGAAGGCAAACGAGAGTTTAATGTGGGTTGTCTCACAATTACTAGTTGAATTTCTAGTTGTTTTGAGGTTTTAAAGTCATTGAAATTTGGAGCTTATGACATTTTAAAATATTGTCCCAAAATAACGAGCCCCATGGCGATATTGAATGTCAAACCAAATTGATCATTACAATCTGGTCGCGTGGAGCTGTGCTCTGAATGGATAATTACTTGGGTGCTGCCAGCTATATGGGCAGGAATGAAACAAACCTGTGACCCTTCATTCCTTGGCATACATTTTTTTTCTATCATCTCCTAAAGCTCAGTTTTGGATAAAATGATTCTGTTTAGACTTTTTAGGGACAGCTATTGGTCTTTACATTCAAACATTAACTGAAACGTATCAATGATTGGCTGAAAAACTCAGCAAACTTTGTACCGGCATAGCAACCTGAAATGTCAGCTAGTCATTGGAGTAGCTGGTACGCAGCGGTTTGTTGGCAATGAGTGTTTCAACACATCAATTAGGTGACCAGTAGAGTGTGGATTGAATATTACTGACGGAAGTCACACTTTGTTCCCTGACTGTGCAGTGGAGGACAGAGGTTGTATAATAGGCCTCCGAGATCTTTATCAGGTGTGTGTGTGTGTGTGTGTGTGTGTGTGTGTGTGTGTGTGTGTGTGTGTGTGTGTGTGTGTGTGTGTGTGTGTGTGTGTGTGTGTGTGTGTGTGTGTGTGTGTGTGTGTGTGTGTGTGTGTGTGTGTGTGTGTGTGTGTGTGTGTGTGTGTTGTGTGTGTGTGTGAGAGTGAGAGTGAGAGTGAGAGTGAAGTGAGAGTGAGAGAGAGAGAGAGAGAGAGAGAGAGAGAGAGAGAGAGAGAGAGAGAGAGAGAGAGAGAGAGAGAGAGAGAGAGAGAGAGAGAGAGAGAGAGAGAGAGAGAGAGAGAGAGAGAGAGAGAGAGAGAGAGTGTGAACAGTGTGAACAGTGTGAGCTGTATACTACCAAAAGAACCACTGGTCTTCTGTTTGGAGGAAAGACAGAGAGTCGAAGGTCACCCTTATTCCCCCACAAGCCACTGCAGGAAGTTCTGACTTCTCACCACTGGTTTCCTCTAAATAACAGCTCGACCAGTACTACTACTACCTCTGTTAAAAAGACCTCTGTGATCTACAGTACATCAACCTCAATTGGACATTAGTAACTCAATTATTACTCATTGTTAATATACAAAATAGTAAAATCATGCTAATCAACTCTTTCTCAAACATCTCTCGTCGCTCAAAGTTGAAGAGGAATGTTAAGGAAGACAGTCATGTAGTAGATTTATAATATATATATAATATATATATATATACTACCTGTCAGGAGGTGAGTGTAGCTGGTGCATGAAGTCAGGCGCCGGAGAGCAAAATGAGTGAGCAACGTACTTTACTTAAAAAATAAAGACACAAGGTAAACAAATACATTTGACCAATAACCAACGGTAAATATTATTAACCCCCCAGACGTTCCATGAACGCCCTCCAGACCCTGGACGTGAACTGGGGACCTCGATCAGATACTATGTCCTCAGGCACCCCGTATTGCTGGAAGACGCGTGTAAAAAGGGCCTCCGCAGTCTGTAGGGCCGTAGGGTGAAAACAAAACGGGTAAAGAACATGGCCCTTGCCTGACGAGGATTCAGTCTCCTCGCCGCCCGGATGTACTCTAGATTGTGGTGGTCAGTCCAGATGAGAAAAGGGTGTTTAGCCAATGTCTCCAGCCAACATCTCCCGGTCCCCCACATCATAGTTTCGCTCCACCGGGCCGCCGGGCTGAGCTCCTTCGAAAGGTAAGCACAGGGGCTGAGATTTGGTGGCGTGCCTGAGCGCTGAGAGGGCACCGCTCCTATCCCAGCCTCGGACGCATCCACCTCCACTATGAACGCCAAAGAGGGATCCGGATGAGCCAGCACGGGAACCGAGGTAAACAGAGCTCTCAGGTGACTAAAAGCCCTGTCCACCTGGGCTGACCACTTCAAATGCACCGGTCCCTCCTTCAGCAGTGAGGCAATAGGAGACAAAGACAAAACAAATGGAAATTGAAAAGTGGATCGGAGATGGATTGATGGGAAAGCATTAGGATTGATGGGCATCTACGGGAACGGGAATGCAGAAGTGAAAGGAGGTCAGGTCTCGGTCACACTCGTTCATCCGCTGCTACCTTCTCACCTCCGAAGAAGTCCAGAAGTCCCCGACATCTGCATGTCCGAGAAGAGTTGAAGCTACCCGAGTTCCCTCCGGAATCATCAGCGACAGGTGACGTGTTTACTCTGGAGCCTATGCAACTGGGCATAACTAGATTATAACTAGATTATCACCTAAGAAAGGGTGAGTTCCAATTCGTGTCTGTATTGTGGTGCTGCTGGGCATTACATAACCACCTGCCCAGTCAAAAGACCCGGCTCATCAGTAGGAACGAGTACGCTGGTGGGCCAGACTGTGAGTTCTCTAACTCCCATTGCTCGTACTCCCTTTTTTGTTATCCTGCTGTGGGATGACCGGTCTAAGTCTCTCCGGGTGCTCATCACCTCTGGGGTTCCCATTCCCTGCACCATCTGTGGCCGCAGAGGGCACACTACTGGTCGGTGCAGGGGGGGGGTTCCTCAGGGAGCCAGTTCCTCTGGGACAGATGAGAGTTTTATGGATGCTACCCTGGTATCTGAGCTAGATATCCCCACACAACTCCTCTCCCTTCCCATGGACACCAGAGCACTGGACGGTCGCTACATTGGCAGAGTCACGCACAGCACAGTTCCCATTAACCTGCGGGTGTCAGGCAATCACAGTGAGTCCATACAGCTTCTCCTCATTGAATCTCCACTTGTCCCTTTTGTTTTGGGATTCTCATGGCTCAGGAAACACAACCCCGTTATTGACTGGACCACGGGTTCAATCCTGGGTTGGAACCCGTTTAGCCACTCACATTGCCTTAAGACGGCCCAGCTCGTCTTCCAAATCCATAGACTCACGGTCTCTGTGGGTAGAGTAGAGGTGATCTAGAGTTGTATATGTGTCTCTGTGGGTAGAGTAGAGGTGATCTAGAGTTGTATATGTGTCTCTGTGTGTAGAGTAGAGGTCATCTAGAGTTTTATTTGTGTCTCTGTGGGTAGAGTAGAGGTGATCTAGAGTTGTATATGTGTCTCTGTGTGTAGAGTAGAGGTGATCTAGAGTTGTTTTCCCTCTGGTTGCACAGGTGACATGCTGGTAGAAATGAGGTAAGACGGATTTGAGTTTCCCTGCATTAAAATCCCTGGCCACTAGGAGAGCCTCATCTGGGTGAGCAGTTTTCCTGTTTGCTTATAGCCGTATACAGCTCGTTGAGTGCGGTCTTAGTGCCAGCATCGGTTTGTGGTGGCAAATAGACAGCTGTGTATAAGCTACAGGCCTACAGCTACAGGCCTACAGCTACAGGCCTATAGGATGTGGTTCTAATGTACTGGATAACCTACCATAGAATGTGGTTCTAATGTACTGGATAACCTACCATAGGATGTGTGCTAATGTACTGGATAACCTACCATAGGATGTGGTTCTAATGTACTGGATAACCTACCATAGGATGTGGTTCTAATGTACTGGATAACCTACCATAGGATGTGGTTCTAATGTACTGGATAACCTACCATAGGATGTGGTTCTAATGTACTGGATAACCTACCATAGGATGTGTGCTAATGTACTGGATAACCTACCATAGGATGTGTGCTAATGTACTGGATAACCTACCATAGGATGTGGTTCTAATGTACTGGATAACCTACCATAGGATGTGTGCTAATGTACTGGATAACCTACCATAGGATGTGTGCTAATGTACTGGATAACCTACCATAGGATGTGGTTCTAATGTACTGGATAACCTGTGTGCTAATGTACTGGATAACCTACTATTTTCATGCCAGTGATCAGTCATTAGAAAAATGATTTTTCATAATAGCCATGGCAGTTGTAATGCCCTGTTCGAATGGGGTGATATTGTGAGCCATATTGTACAGGCTGAAGGACAATTGATTGGTTATATATAGTGTTTAGCATAGGCCACAAGTGGAAACCCCTTTACCCATTACGTCTAAAACGTTGATCCACACCTTCGGAATAGTATCTCCCTAGAGTCTGAGTGGCCAGGGCTGGATTCTACTAAGCTAACATGTGGAATTGTTTTAAGAGGGTCATATGGAATCGTTTTAAGATGGTCATACCAAGGATCATTTATCTATTTGATTGAGAATTTTAGAACCTCTGTAGGTATCAAAAAATATACATTTTAAATTATTTGAATTTGGCCTTACTGCTATTAGCCCATAGAAACACATTGAATAACAGATAGTCCTTACTGCTATTAACCCATAGAAACACATTGAATAACAGATAGTCCTTACTGCTATTAGCCAATAGAAACACATTGAATAACAGATAGTCCTTACTGCTATTAGAAACACATTGAATAACAGATAGTCCTTACTGCTATTAGCCCATAGAAACACATTGAATAACAGATAGTCCTTACTGCTATTAGCCCATAGAAACACATTGATGCTGTCCCACCCTGGCCATAGAGAGGCTTTTATTCTCTATTTTGGTTAGGCCAGGATGTGATTTGTGTGGGCATTCTATGTTCCGTTTTCTACGTTTTTGTATTTCTTTTGGTTTTGACCGGGTCTGGTTCTCAATCAGGGACAGCTGTCTGTCGTTGTCTCTGATTGAGAACCATACTTAGGTAGCTCTTGACCACATGGGTTTTGTAGGTAGTTGCTTTCTGTTTCGTATCTGTACCAGACAGAACTATTTCGGTTATTCTTTTTGTCATTTTCGTATTTAGTGTTTCAGTTGCTAATAAATTAATTATGAACCCCTTCCCACCTTGGTCCTCACCTTCTTCTCTTAAATGTCGTGACAGATTAACAGATTCATACATGGAAAAACAGATAGCTCCAAAACAATATCTGCTGATGTAAAACGGGCTTTATAAACACATATGATTGATTGAGTGGCCTTACTGAAGAGCTCAGTGACTTCCAACGTGGCACCGTCATAGGATGCCAACAAGTCAATACATCACAATTCTGCCCTGCTAGAGCTGATCCGGTCAAATGTAAGTGCTGTTATTGTGAAGTGGAAATGTCTAGGAGCAACAACGGCTCAGCCCGCAAAGTGGTAAGCCACACAAGCTCACGGAACGGGACCGCTTAGTGGTGAAGCACGTAGCGCGCAAAAAATCATCTGTCCTCGGTTGCAACACTCACTACCGAGTTCCAAACTACCTCTGGAAGCAACGTCAGAACAAGAAGTGTTCGTCGGGAGCTTCATGAAATGGGTTTCCTAAGATCACCATGTTCACACACTGGTAAGATCACCATGTTCACACACTGGTAAAGATCACCATGTTCACACACTGGTAAGATCACCATGTTCACACACTGGTAAGATCACCATGTTCACACACTGGTAAGATCACCATGTTCACACACTGGTAAGATCACCATGTTCACACACTGGTAAGATCACCATGTTCACACACTGGTAAGATCACCATGTTCACACACTGGTAAGATCACCATGTTCACACACTGGTAAGATCACCATGTTCACACACTGGTAAGATCACCATGTTCACACACTGGTAAGATCACCATGTTCACACACTGGTAAGATCACCATGTTCACACACTGGGAGACTAATTCACCTTTCAGCAGGACCACAATCCAAACACAAGGCCAGATATACACTGGAGTTGGTTACCAAGACGACATCGACTGTTCCTGAGTGGAGTAGTTACAGTTTTGATTTTAATCGGTTTGAGAATATATAGCAAGACTTGAAAATGGCTGTCTAGCAATGTACAAAAACCAACTTAACAGAGCTTGGAGAATGTTTTAAAGAATAATGTGCAAATATTGTACAATCCAGTTGTGCCAAGCTCTTAGAGAAGTACACAGAAAGACTCACAGCTGTAATAGCTGCCAAAGGTGATTCTACCATGCATTTACTGAGGGGTGTGAATACTTATGTCAATTAGATATTTCTGTATTTAATTTTCAATAAATTTACAAACAATTCCAAAAACATGTTTTCACTTTGTCATTATGGGCTATTGTGTATAGAAGAAGAAGAAAAAAAGAAAAAAACATATTTAATCCATTTTGAATTCAGGCTGTAAAACAACAACATTTTGAATAAGTCAAGGGGTATGAATACTTTCTGAAAGCACTATGTCAGCCCATTTCCCAGGACTTCTAAAGCCATGTAAGTCAGAGCTTGTAAATCACGTCTTTAGACCCCAATGTGCCAGCCTGGTCAAATAAATTCCCAAAAAGTTACCTCCTGAAAAAAAAAAAAAAAAAAAACTTTTAACACGTGATGTCAAAAATAGAACTCCAAGAATGATCATAGAATGTCGCGGTGCTTATGACGTCACAATAGAATTGGAATTCTATTGTAGTTTTAGAATTCTACAATTTGTGTTCTCACGATGTCATTTTGAACAGCTTGCCTACCCTCTTTTCGTGGGGCAGGGGACATAGCAGTCGCCCCCCCCCAACCCCCGCCCCTGCATACGATTCTTACGCAAAACGATGACTGTTTGTGATTTGCCCAGAGAGTTGGCCCTCCCCGCCTTCTCTTTGTAGGTAACTTATTACAAGAGTTTGCGGGCGGAGTCGGTTACCCTAAGAGATAAATTGTGTGCGGTACAATAGGGAGAGCCGGGTACGACGCTGTCCTTTACTATTCTGTACAGGGGACAGTTTGGGAAATCTGGTTCCTAAGCCCATTAGAGCACCTTAATTGAAAAGTGAAATTAAAAAGCCAAAAATATGCCGGCGAATAAAGATGGAGACGGTGGATGGAAGAGCTTTCTGTGGAATTCGGAAAGGAAGGAATTTCTAGGACGCACTGGTGGCAGTTGGTGTAAGTACATACATCCGTAATAAACTACTTTTGGGGGGAGGGTTATTAACTCGAGGATAAAGAATGATAAGTGTCCGAGCTCTGTTGTTTCCAGACGGTGTCCGTGTATTCCTCTGAATAGGGTAACGGCACGGACGGTTCCAGACTCTTTCCCTCGTTTGTTGATTGACAAAATAATGAACCAGTTGCATTTGACTTGTAGCATCGTGACTTTCACTTTCAATGGAAAAGTACACGAAAAAAAACACAGTCAATGAATTAACTGTGACATAGGCTATAAACGAATCTGTAAAGTAACTAACATATTGATGAGATTAGATTACAATAAACTTAACGAAAAATTGCGGACTGTCTAAAAGCTCGTTTTCATTTCCACTTGTAGGTCCAGTGAACGTTAATTATGTCCGTATTCGTTATTAGACTAAACCGGATCGATACGTTATTGAAAGCAAGAGGCTCTCTCGGTGTCATTTGCCAAAGAGGTCATTTTGAAGGACGTAGCAAGCTAATTGACATTCTATGGTGCGATTCCGGAGTGTTGGATTGCAACTAACATTGGGGGTTGTCTTGCCAAAATGGCATGCTTGTTTCTGGTGTCACATTGTTGGCCTGGATACAAATGATAAAGTTGTTGAATATGAACTAGTTTCTTTCTCTGAACAAAACGATGTGCTAAATGACAGGAGAACATCCATAACCTCGCGTTAATTAGGTGTTTTATCCTAATACTTCATGTTTCATAGACATCATAGTTCAAGGTTAGTCAAGGTGATCAGTGCCTTTAGCCTGAGACCGCTGTCATTGTTCTGGACCGACTGATAGTCTGATGTAAATGTGGGGAACAATGAGCATTGATTTAGCAACAACCTTCCTGCTCCCCCGGTCAGCGGTCACATTGTGACGCGGTGCCTTCGACGTTACATTGTTACCGTTTCGCTCGGTATTCGAGCGGGAGACTTGTTTCGGTAGGTCGTTTTTGATCAACATTTCGTTTTTTATCTCGGCGCCTTTTCGAAATAGGAAGAGGAAGCTGCCGACCAAACATGCTCCCTCTCTCGGGCCCCGTGGAAAAGTTTCTTTTAACAGTCTGTTGTTTATTAGCTCATTCAGATCCCGGAGTTCACACACCCTACCGTTTGCTTTTGTAGGTTTCCAGAAGGGCGATTATGACCGTGTGATTTCACAACAGGAGAGAAATACAGATTTACACTACGAGCTCTAGTGGGTGACAGGAACAACGGTTGTCAGTTTCCTGAATCCTGGTTTATCTCTCGAAACTGTTGCTGCTCTCGGAATGTTTTTTATTTAATTCAGAAGATCCATTAAATGATGTACGTTTTGAAAGTCAAAAAAGGTTTTCTGGCGTGAACGCTGTGTTTGCCGTTAGTCTACATAAACGACCCTCTGTATGACCACGTCGGTGTGGTTATGACGCATGGATAAACCTCTAGTCTGGCTCAGAGTCATATATCAAATCACAATTGATCATCATCAAAGAAACGGTTCTGTATTTTGGTGACACTTGTAACCAATGACAGTGTAATAACCCCTTTTACCAATACGCATTAAACGTACAATACCCATTAAACGTACAATACCCATTAAACGTACAATACCCATTAAATGTACAATACCCATTAAATGTACAATACCCATTAAATGTACAATACCCATTAAACGTACAATAACCATTAAAGAGAGAGAGAGAGAGAGAGAGAGAGTAGGATTTATAAAGAAAACATAGATGTTTAACACTTGATAATGCTCACCTTGTACAAGAGAGACAAAGATAATGCTCACCTTGTACAAGAGAGACAGAGATAACGCTCACCTTGTACAAGAGAGACAGAGATAATGCTCACCTTGTACAAGAGAGGCAGAGATAATGCTCACCTTGTACAAGAGAGACAGGGATAATGCTCACTGTGTGCAAGAGAGACAGGGATAATGCTCACCATGTACAAGAGAGACAGGGATAATGCTCACCTTGTACAAGAGAGGCAGAGATAATGTTCACCTTGTACAAGAGAGACAGGGATAATGCTCACCTTGTACAAGAGAGACAGGGATAATGCTCACCTTGTACAAGAGAGGCAGAGATAATGCTCACCTAGTACAAGAGAGACAGGGATAATGCTCACCCTGTACAAGAGAGGCAAAGATCATGCTCACCTTGTACAAGAGAGACAGAGATAATGCTCACCTTGTACAAGAGAGGCAGAGATCATGCTCACCCTGTACAAGAGAGACAGGGATAATGAGCACCGTGTACAAGAGAGACAGAGATAATGCTCACCCTGTACAAGAGAGACAGGGATAATGAGGCAGGGTAGCCTAGTGGTTAGAGCGTTGGACTAGTAACCGGAAGGTTGCAAGTTCAAATCCCCGAGCTGACAAGGTACAAATCTGTCGTTCTGCCCCTGAACAGGCAGTTAACCCACTGTTCCTAGGCCATCATTGAAAATAAGAATGTGTTCTTAACTGACTTGCCTGGTTAAATAAAGGTTTAAAAAAAAATGCTCACCTTGTAAAAGAGAAGCAGAGATAATGCTCACCTTGTACAAGAGAGACTGAGATAGTGCTCACCTTGTACAAGAGAGACAGAGATAGTGCTCACCTTGTACAAGAGAGACAGAGATAGTGCTCACCTTGTACAAGAGAGACAGAGATAATGCTCACCTTGTACAAGAGAGACAGAGATAGTGCTCACCTTGTACAAGAGAGACAGAGATAAGGGTCTGAATTAAGTCATTCGCCATGAGCAGTTCACCCTGGTCGTGGCTGTGGAAGAAAAGCATGGAGTTGAGAGACTAATAAATGAATAGACTTTGGGTTCCCAAGTGTCGCAGCGGTCTAAGTCACTGCATCTCAGCTCTCTCTCTCTCTCTCTCTCTCTGTCTCTCTCTCTGTCTCTGTCTCTCTGTCTCTGTCTCTGTCTCTCTCTCTCTCTCTCTCTCTCTCTCTGTCTCTCTCTCTCTGTCTCTGTCTCTGTCTCTGTCTCTCTCTCTCTTTCTCTCTCTCTCTCTCTCTCTCTCTGTCTCTCTCTCTCTCTGTCTCTGTCTCTGTCTCTGTCTCTGTCTCTCTCTCTCACACACACACACAACACAATATGAGATGCTTTTTCCTGTAGATTGTTTAGTCACTGGTTGTGTTGTAATCAGTGTTGCAGAAGCTACTCTGAAAATCTAGTTTACCAAGCGATTAATTACTTCACACTGGAAGGTAAGCTACTCTAAAGCTACCCTTAAGTAAATACTATTTTGTAACTAAAGTTACTGTGAAAGAGTAGTCTCCAAACTATTTTGTGAACAATGATCATATCCTAAATATGAAATGTCATAGAATACACAAATTGCCAGAACAGATCACTCTGTAGTCAGAAGTTGACAGAATGTGTCTTTTATCCTATTAAACAAAAAAAGGGATGTTTCAAGTGAAAATTAAGTAAATCTGTTGCCTAAAAAACAGTAGTTCCAGTAGTTATCTACACCTGTACATGACTAAACAGTTATTAACTACTGAAAACATGGGTTGATTTACTACAGGCCAGGCGATCACCTTCACAAGCAGGGAAATAAATGATCTTCTCTGGCCACACCTGTCTCTGCTTGCCTGTTTGTCTATCCCCACGGCCCACACCTGTCTCTGCTTGCCTGCTTGTCTAGCCACACCTGTCTCTGCCTGCCTGCCGGCTGTGTTGGTGGTGGGGGAGGGGGAGGTGAGGTGAGGTGTGAGTTTAGGGATGTTTGTAAATGAGGCTGACAGAGGAGCGGGACTGGTAACCATTGACAAAGACCCAGAGTGACTGATAGTGTTGTTGCCCTCCGTTATTATTGCATCATGAGAGCCCGCCTAGCGAGAGGTCAACGGGATTCAGTTCAACACAAAGTGTATGTAGAGTTAGAGTAGAGAAGTGTAGAGGTAGAGAAGTGTAGAGGTAGAGTAGAGAAGTGTAGAGTTAGAGTAGTGAAGTGTAGAGGTAGAGAAGTGTAGAGGTAGAGTAGAGAAGTGTAGAGTTAGCGTAGAGAAGTGTAGAGGCAGAGTAGAGAAGTGTAGAGTTAGAGTAGAGAAGTGTAGAGTTATAGTGAAGTGTAGAGGTAGAGAAGTGTAGAGTTCGAGTAGGGAAGTGTAGAGGTAGAGTAGAGAAGTGTAGAGGTAGATTAGGGAGGTGTAGAGTTAGAGTAGAGAAGTGTAGAGTTAGAGTAGAGAAGTGTAGAGTTAGAGTAGTGAAGTGTAGAGGTAGAGTAGTGAAGTGTAGAGGTAGAGTAGAGAAGTGTAGAGGTAGAGTAGAGAAGTGTAGAGGTAGAGTGGAGGAGTGGAGAGGTAGAGTAGAGAAGTGTAGAGGTAGAGTAGAGAAGTGTAGAGGTAGAGTAGAGAAGTGTAGAGTTAGAGTAGAGAAGTGTAGAGGTAGAGTAGTGAAGTGTAGAGGTAGAGTAGTGAAGTGTAGAGGTAGAGTAGGGAGGTGTAGTGTTAGAGTAGAGAAGTGTAGAGTTAGAGTAGAGAAGTGTAGAGGTAGAGTAGAGAAGTGTAGAGGTAGAGTAGAGAAGTGTAGAGGTAGAGTAGAGAAGTGTAGAGGTAGAGTAGAGAAGTGTAGAGGTTAGAGTAGAGAAGTGTAGAGGTAGAGTAGAGAAGTGTAGAGTAGAGTAGAGTGGAGGTTAGAGTGGAGAGGTAGAGTAGAGAAGTGTAGAGTAGAGTAGAGAAGTGTAGAAGTGTAGAGTGTAGAGTAGAGAAGTGTAGAGGTAGAGTGGAGTGTAGTAGAGTAGTAGAGTGTAGAGAGTAGAGTAGAGAAGTGTAGAGGTAGAGTGGAGGAGTGTAGAGTAGAGGTAGAGTAGAGAAGTGTAGAGTAGAGAAGTGTAGAGGTAGAGTAGAGAAGTGTAGAGGTAGAGTAGAGAAGTGTAGAGGTAGAGTAGAGAAGTGTAGAGGTAGAGTAGAGAAGTGTAGAGTAGAGAAGTGTAGAGGTAGAGTAGAGAAGTGTAGAGGTAGAGTAGAGAAGTGTAGAGGTAGAGTAGAGAAGTGTAGAGGTAGAGTAGAGAAGTGTAGAGGTAGAGTAGAGAAGTGTAGAGGTAGAGTAGAGAAGTGTAAAGGTAGAGTAGAGAAGTGTAGAGGTAGAGTAGAGGAGTGGAGAAGAAAATAAAAGTATTGTAGTATGCTTTAGTAGTATATGTGTGGGGAAGTGTACTTTAGTAGGGTAGTGAAGTGTGGACATGCACGTAGCCTAGCAGTTAAGATGATTGGGGCAGTAACCGAAAGGTTGCTGGTTCGAATCTCCGAGCTGACTATGTGAAAAATATGTAAATGGTCTAGTAGTGTGTTCTAGTAGGGTAGTGTGTTCTAGAAGGATAGTGTGTTCTAGAAGGAGAGTGTGTTCTAGAAGGATAGTGTGTTCTAGAAGGAGAGTGTGTTCTAGAAGGAGAGTGTGTTCTAGAAGGAGAGTGTGTTCTAGAAGGATAGTGTATTCTAGAAGGATAGTGTGTTCTAGAAGGATAGTGTGTTCTAGAAGGATAGTGTGTTCTAGAAGGATAGTGTATTCTAGAAGGATAGTGTGTTCTAGAAGGATAGTGTGTTCTAGAAGGATTCTAGAAGGATAGTGTGTTCTAGAAGGATAGTGTGTTCTAGAAGGATAGTGTGTTCTAGAAGGATAGTGTGTGTATTCTAGAAGGCTAGTGTGTTCTAGAAGGATAGTGTATTCTAGAAGGATAGTGTGTTCTAGAAGGAGAGTGTGTTCTAGAAGGATAGTGTGTTCTAGAAGGAGAGTGTGTTCTAGAAGGATAGTGTGTTCTAGAAGGATAGTGTATTCTAGAAGGCTAGTGTGTTCTAGAAGGATAGTGTGTTCTAGAAGGATAGTGTGTTCTAGAAGGATAGTGTATTCTAGAAGGATAGTGTGTTCTAGAAGGATAGTGTGTTCTAGAAGGATAGTGTGTTCTAGAAGGATAGTGTTTTCTAGAAGGATAGTGTGTTCTAGAAGGATAGTGTGTTCTAGAAGGATAGTGTGTTCTAGAAGGATAGTGTGTTCTAGAAGGATAGTGTGTTCTAGAAGGATAGTGTATTCTAGAAGGATAGTGTGTTCTAGAAGGATAGTGTGTTCTAGAAGGATAGTGTGTTCTAGAAGGATAGTGTGTTCTAGAAGGATAGTGTATTCTAGAAGGCTAGTGTGTTCTAGAAGGATAGTGTATTCTAGAAGGCTAGTGTGTTCTAGAAGGATAGTGTATTCTAGAAGGGTAGTAAAGTTGTTTAGTCCTATCAACAGGCTCTGTTTCTATCCTGGCATTAACAGCAGAGTAAGGATGAAATACATGGTAAAGGTTGAAGTTTACTGTCAATTCAGAGAAAGAGTTTCAGGAAGATTAACAGTCAATTCAGAGAAAGCTTGAGTTTCAGGAAGATTAACAGGCTTGTGCCTCTTACAGGGATTTAGAAATTTAGAAATGAAATAAATCGTTGAATTCCTTCTCGTATTGGATCATAAGCATTTGTAATGACAGCATACATTTAGTTTAGATAAGCAGATGTATGGTTTGTTTTTCAGCCATTTGGAAAGTTACTTATTTTAGACATGTCCATTAGTTACTGAGCTTGGTGGCAAAGGAGGACACAGTAAGTTAAATCTATATATATATATAAACTCAGCAAAAAAAGAAACACCCTCTCACTGTGAACAGCGTTTATTTTCAGCAAACTTAACATGTGTAAATATTTGTATGAACATAAGACTCAACAACTGAGACATAAACTGAACAAGTTCCACAGAAATGTTACTCCACTCTTCCACCAAGGCACCAGCAAGTTCCCGGACATTTCTTGGAGGAATGGCCCTGGCCCTCACCCTCCGATCCACAAGGTCCCAGTGTAACGCTAATTTCTTGGAGGAATGGCCCTGGCCCTGGCCCTCACCCTCCGATCCAACAGGTCCCAGTGTAACGCTCATTTCTTGGAGGAATGGCCCTGGCCCTCACCCTCCGATCCAACAGGTCCCAGTGTAACGCTCATTTCTTGGAGGAATGGCCCTGGCCCTCACCCTCCGATCCACAAGGTCCCAGTGTAACGCTCATTTCTTGGAGGAATGGCCCTGGCCCTCACCCTCCGATCCAACAGGTCCCAGTGTAAGGCTCATTTCTTGGAGGAATGGCCCTAGCCCTCACCCTCCGATCCAACAGGTCCCAGTGTAACGCTCATTTCTTGGAGGAATGGCCCTGGCCCTCACCCTCCGATCCAACAGGTCCCAGTGTAAGGCTAATTTCTTGGAGGAATGGCCCTGGCCCTCACCCTCCGATCCAACAGGTCCCAGTATAACGCTCATTTCTTGGAGGAATGGCCCTGGCCCTCACCCTCCGATCCACAAGGTCCCAGTGTAACGCTCATTTCTTGGAGGAATGGCCCTGGCCCTCACCCTCCGATCCACAAGGTCCCAGTGTAACGCTCATTTCTTGGAGGAATGGCCCTGGCCCTCACCCTCCGATCCACAAGGTCCCAGTGTAATGCTCATTTCTTGGAGGAATGGCCCTGGCCCTCACCCTCCGATCCAACAGGTCCCAGTGTAACGCTCATTTCTTGGAGGAATGGCCCTGGCCCTCACCCTCCGATCCAACAGGTCCCAGTGTAACGCTCATTTCTTGGAGGAATGGCCCTGGCCCTCACCCTCCGATCCAACAGGTCCCAGTGTAAGGCTCATTTCTTGGAGGAATGGCCCTGGCCCTCACCCTCCGATCCAACAGGTCCCAGTGTAACGCTCATTTCTTGGAGGAATGGCCCTGGCCCTCACCCTCCGATCCAACAGGTCCCAGTGTAACGCTCATTTCTTGGAGGAATGGCCCTGGCCCTCACCCTCCGATCCACAAGGTCCCAGTGTAACGCTCATTTCTTGGAGGAATGGCCCTGGCCCTCACCCTCCGATCCAACAGGTCCCAGTGTAACGCTCATTTCTTGGAGGAATGGCCCTGGCCCTCACCCTCCGATCCACAAGGTCCCAGTGTAACGCTCATTTCTTGGAGGAATGGCCCTGGCCCTCACCCTCCGATCCAACAGGTCCCAGTGTAACGCTCATTTCTTGGAGGAATGGCCCTGGCCCTCACCCTCCGATCCACAAGGTCCCAGTGTAACGCTCATTTCTTGGAGGAATGGCCCTGGCCCTCACCCTCCGATCCAACAGGTCCCAGTGTAACGCTCATTTCTTGGAGGAATGGCCCTGGCCCTCACCCTCCGATCCACAAGGTCCCAGTGTAACGCTCATTTCTTGGAGGAATGGCCCTGGCCCTCACCCTCCGATCCAACAGGTCCCAGTGTAACGCTCATTTCTTGGAGGAATGGCCCTGGCCCTCACCCTCCGATCCACAAGGTCCCAGTGTAACGCTCATTTCTTGGAGGAATGGCCCTGGCCCTCACCCTCCGATCCAACAGGTCCCAGTGTAACGCTCATTTCTTGGAGGAATGGCCCTGGCCCTCACCCTCCGATCCACAAGGTCCCAGTGTAACGCTCATTTCTTGGACAATAAACACGAATCTGACCGGCACCCCTGGTGAGACAAAACCGCGACTCATCAGTGAGTCAGTGCCAGTCCTGTCTGGTCCAGCGATGGTGGGTTTGTGCCCATAGGAGATGTTGTTGCCGGTGATGTCTGGTGAGGACCTGTCTTACAACAGGACTACAAGCCCTCAGTCCAGCCTCTCTCAGCCTATTGCAGACAGTCTGAGCACTGATGGAGGGATTGTGCGTTCCTGGTGTAACTCAGGCAGTTGTTGTTGCCATCCTGTACCTGTCCAGCAGGTGTGATGTTCAGATGTACCGATCCTGTGCAGGTGTTGTTACACGTGGTCTGCCACTGCGAGGACAATCAGCTGTCCACAATCAGCTGTCCTGTCTCCCTGTAGTGCTGTCATAGTCCACAATTAGCTGTCCTGTCTCCCTGTAGTGCTGTCATAGTCCACAATTAGCTGTCCTGTCTCCCTGTAGTGCTGTCATAGTCCACAATCAACTGTCCTGTCTCCCTGTAGCGCTGTCATAGTCCACAATCAGCTGTCCTGTCTCCCTGTAGCGCTGTCATAGTCCACAATCAGCTGTCCTGTCTCCCTGTAGCGCTGTCATAGTCCACAATCAGCTGTCCTGTCTCCCTGTAGCGCTGTCATAGTCCACAATCAGCTGTCCTGTCTCCCTGTAGCGCTGTCTTAGTCCACAATCAGCTGTCCTGTCTCCCTGTAGTGCTGTCTTAGGCGTCTCACAGTACGGACATTGCCATTTATTGCTCTGGCCACATCTGCAGTCCTGCAATCTGTAAGCTGTTAGTGTCTTTATGACCGTTCCACCAGACGTCTTCCATTCAGCAGCCTGTAAAACCCAGACGTCTTCAATTCAGCAGCCTGTAAAACCCAGACGTCTTCAATTCAGCAGCCTGTAAAACCCAGACGTCTTCCATTCAGCAGCCTGTAAAACCCAGACGTCTTCCATTCAGCAGCCTGTAAAACCCAGACGACTTCCATTCAGCAGCCTATAAAACCCAGACGACTTCCATTCAGCAGCCTGTAAAACCCAGACGTCTTCAATTCAGCAGCCAGTAAAACCCAGACGTCTTCAATTCAGCAGCCAGTAAAACCCAGACGTCTTCCATTCAGCAGCCTGTAAAACCCAGACGTCTTCCATTCAGCAGCCTGTAAAACCCAGACGTCTTCCATTCAGCAGCCTGTAAAACCCAGACGTCTTCCATTCAGCAGCCAGTAAAACCCAGACATCAAATGTCTAATGGTGGTTGTTCTGGAGATTTTCTTTCCTGAAAGCTTCACCACCGTATTCTAAGACTGGAATGTCCAGTTAGAATGAATTTAGACAAAATGTTCAAGGGGCCTGGTAGGATGAATCTATATCAGGATGTTGGGGAGCGCTGGAGTGTTACTGTCAGTCTCCTATTCACCCATGCATGGTGCTCTGCTAATAAACTACATGCACATCAGTACATAACCTACTACTAATGTACAGTATATGCCCATTTGTAATTAACCCCTTCTCTTTCTCTCCACAGTTAAAATCTTGTTGTTCTACCTGATCTTCTATGGATGCTTGGCTGGGATTTTCATTGGGACCATCCAGGCCCTGCTGCTAACCCTTAGTAACTACAAACCCACCTACCAGGACAGAGTCGCCCCACCAGGTAAAGACTGCTCTACTCCCCTTATACTGCTTTATGTTGCTTTATACTGCTTTATACTGCTTTATGTTGCTTTATACTGCTTTATGTTGCTTTATACTGCTTATACTGCTTTATGTTGCTTATACTGCTTTATGTTGCTTATACTGCTTTATGTTGCTTTATACTGCTTATACTACTTATACTGCTTTATGTTGCTTTATACTGCTTTATACTGCTTCATGTTGCTTTATACTGCTTTATACTGCTTATTGCTTTAAACTGCTTTATGTTGCTTTATACTGCTTTATACTGCTTCATACTGCTTTATACTGCTTATACTGCTTTATACTTCTTATACTGCTTTATACTGCTTTATACTGCTTTATACTGCTTCATACTGCTTTATACTGCTTTATACTGCTTATACTGCTTTATACTGCTTTATACTGCTTTATACTGCTTTATACTGCTTATACTGCTTTATACTGCTTATACTGCTTTATACTGCTTATACTGCTTTATACTTCTTATACTGCTTTATACTGCTTATACTGCTTTATGTTGCTTTATACTGCTTCATACTGCTTTATACTGCTTTATGTTGCTTTATACTGCTTCATACTGCTTTATACTGCTTATACTTCTTATACTGCTTTATACTGCTTTATGTTGCTTTTTACTGCTTCATACTGCTTATACTGCTTCATACTGCTTTTATACTGCTTATACTTCTTATACTGCTTTATACTGCTTCATACTGCTTATTCTGCTTCATACTGCTTCATACTGCTTTATACTGCTTATACTTCTTATACTGCTTTATAGTGCTTATACTTCTTATACTGCTTATACTTCTTATACTGCTTTATACTGCTTATACTTCTTATACTGCTTTATAGTGCTTATACTTCTTATACTGCTTATACTTCTTATACTGCTTTATACTGCTTATACTGCTTTATGTTGCTTTATACTGCTTTATACTGCTTTTATACTGCTTTATACTGCTTATACTGTTTATACTGCTTTATACTGCTTTATACTGCTTATACTTCTTATACTGCTTTTTACTGCTTCATACTGCTTATACTGCTTCATACTGCTTATACTTCTTATACTGCTTTATACTGCTTCATACTGCTTATTCTGCTTCATACTGCTTCATACTGCTTTATACTGCTTATACTTCTTATACTGCTTTATAGTGCTTATACTTCTTATACTGCTTATACTTCTTATACTGCTTATACTTTTTATACTGCTTATACTGCTTTATACTTCCTATACTGCTTTATACTGCTTATACTATTTCATGTTGCTTTATACTGCTTTATGCTGCTTATACTGCTTTATGTTGCTTTATACTGCTTTATGCTGCTTATACTGCTTTATACTGCTTATACTGCTTTATACTGCTCATACTACTTTATACTGCTTTAAACTGCTTTATGTTGCTTTATACTGCTTTAAACTGCTTTATACTGCTTTATGTTGCTTTATACTGCTTTAAACTGCTTTAAATTGCTATATATTGCTTTAAACTGCTTTATACTGCTTTATACTGCTTTATAGTGCTTTAAACTGCTCATACTGCTTTATACTGCTCATACTGCTTTAAACTGCTTTATACTGCTTTTACTGCTTTAAACTGCTCATACTGCTTTATACTGCTCATACTGCTTTAAACTGCTTTATACGGCTTTATACTGCTCATATTGCTTTAAACTGCTTTATGTTGCTTTATACTGCTTTATACTGCTTTAAACTGCTTTATACTGCTCATACTGCTTTAAACTGCTTTATGTTGCTTTATACTGCTTTAAACTGCTTTATACTGCTTTATACTGCTTTATACTGCTTTAAACTGCTCATACTGCTTTATGTTGCTTTAAACTGCTTTATTCTGCTTTAGGCAATATCCGTTTGTCATTTTGTAAAGTGGGATTTCCACCAGAAGCTAAATGAGGTATGAGATATTCTCTGGAGGTGGTAGTGATTGAGGGATTAAGTAAAAGTGTCACTCCAGTCTCCAGATTTCCTCTTTTTGTCCTCTATTGCTCCTCAAGCAGTGGGGAAGCCGATGACATCACACTTTCCCATCAGACCCTACTTCTTGAAGTTTTCAGTTGTCTAAAAAACACATAATTTTGCTGAATACATATATATATATATATTTTTACCCTTAAGTGTGTTTATACTTCACTGTATTTGTACTTTACTGTATTTATACTTTACTGTATTTATACTTTACTGTATTTATACTTGGCATATCACTGTTCAACAGTACATGTAAAAAAAGAAGAAGTCTTTAAATATTTTGTCATAACACTGTTTACTATATTGAGTTGGCTCCGTAGAACAGATTTAAACCAGCTATAATTAAAGGATTCTAGCTGTGTCGTCCATGGGTTTTACAGAGAACATTTCTACAAGTGTACATAAATGGAACTAGAATGATAATTGAAACAAACATATGCCTAGTAAGTGTTTGATAATAAGGCCTAAATAACCTCTTATCAGTAAAGAGTATATTTGAATAGGCTTTTATCAGAATCTACCATAATGCTTCGGGTTTCAGGGTTTCTAACACGTTGTTATTGAGGTCCGGTTGGTGAAGGATTGTGGCTACTGGTCTCCTTTATGCTGCTGTTACGTGGTTGACTGTCTTACCTCCAAGGTTTTTGTCTAAAGCTGCTCCTCGACCCCTCCTCCTCTCCACTGAAGGTTCCTCTGACCGCAGACAGCTTCAGCCATTTTGTCCTTCCTCCTCCCTGCCTGTCAACTTCCCTCCGCATTCTTCATCTCTGGGAAACACTTCACAACTTTTACTGGGACTCGATTG